>NC_140209.1:74859820-74939820 GCF_951802725.1 Rutilus rutilus
AATGGCGGAAAATCTATCATGGCGGAAATAAAATCGGAGATATACGTTTTGTTCGTCAGGCGTCCAGCTTTCCTCTGATATAAGACACTTGAGTCTATGACTTACGGTCTAGGAGTTATGAGCAGTTTCGCGCTTTTGGTTGCTATAGCGCCACCTATGGGCCAATCGGGGTCATAATTTGATAACCTCTCCTCGATTTTTGTACTACCATCTGGCAAAGTTTCAAGGTTCCAGCTCTTACGGTTTGGGCTGCACGATGCGTTTTACGGCAGAAGAAAAATAATAATAATAATAATTAAAGCTGCAAGCAGCATTTATCGGGGTTCAAGCAGTTAAGGCCTTTAAGGCATTTAAGCACAAAAGCATCAAAAGTGATTAAGTTTTATTTAGCAAGCATGTAACTACTGACATAATAGATGGAAAAGACCATTTACAGGAAATACCATAGGAAATATATGGTTTTAAAGCTTTTTAGCAGTTATAGCGCCACCTATGGTCCGATCTCCATAAAAATTGGCATGCTTGTTAATGATGTTATGTCACATATGCTCACCAATTTTTGTGAAGTTCTGAGTTTTCATTTAGGATTTATAGGCTTTTTAGTGTTTTTTTGCCACGCCCCTTTTCTAAATGACCCTATTACAGCCATCTACATGCAAAAGTTCAACTTTTTTTTGATAATTATTGATCTAGAGTGTCCAGAGAATTGTCCTAGACTGGTCTGGTTTCGATCGGGCGAAAAACCTAGGACTAGTTTGCAAAAGTAGGTTTATAACATAATTACGAATATTTAATAAACGGTTTAATTGACAGCAATAGTTCTTGAGGCAAAGTTGTTCAGCATGAGCAGATCTATCAGATGATATGCATTTTGTGACGATAAGTGTAACACCACGTGATTACAGAGCCATAAAACTCGTTAGCGCCAACTAGTGGCCTATTTCTTTCAAAACTCTTAGAGACCTCTAGGGCCATGAGTCGAACATGCCCATCGAGTTTCGTTCCGATCGGCCTCCGTTAACCTTGTCTAATAGGTGCTCAAATTTCATTGGTCGATGGCGGCCATGTTTTTCGAGATACGCCAATGTCCTCATAGACATACATGGTACCTTGGACCAAGACACTGCATACCAATTTTCAAGTCAATCGGACTAACGGTCACGTGGTCATAGCCGTTTTCATGTTTTTTTCATGTTATAGCGCCACCTAGAGATCAATCGTCGCGATTTTTTTACTGTGACCCCAGATTGAACTCATACACATGTGCACCAAGTTTGGTGAAGATATCTAATTTCATTCTCGAGTTATAGCCATTTTTGTAAAATAGGCTCCTCCCACAACATTAATTTATCACCCCCTGGCGATCAGGAATCGAAATTTCGACTTTTTTTCGATAATTATTGATAATCAGACTCCAGAGAACATTTCTGCACTGTTTTGGATCCAATTGGACAAAAAACCTAGGACTAGTTCGCAAAAGTAGGTTTTTAACTAAATTCAAAATGGCGGACAATTTGCATACAGGAAATGAAATCGGAGATAAACGTTTTGACCTTCAGGTTTCCAGCTTTCCAGTGATATAAGACACTTGAGTCTACGTCATACGGTCTAGGAGTTATGAGCAGTTTCGCGCTTTTGGTTGCTATAGCGCCACCTATGGGCCAATTGGGGTCATATTCTCTGAACCTCTCCTCGATTTTTGTACTACCATCTGGCAAAGTTTCAAAGCTCCAGCTCTTACGGTTTGGGCTGCACGATGAGTTTTACGGCAGAAGAAAAATAATAATAATAATAATAATTAAAGCTGCAAGCAGCATTTATCGGGGTTCAAGCAGTTAAGGCCTTTAAGCACAAAAGCATCAAAAGTGATTAAGTTTTATTTAGCAAGCATGTAACTACTGACATAATAGATGGAAAAGACCATTTACAGGAAATACCATAGGAAATATATGGTTTTAAAGCTTTTTAGCAGTTATAGCGCCACCTATGGTCCGATCTCCATAAAAATTGGCATGCTTGTTAATGTTGTTATGTCACATATGCTCACCAATTTTTGTGAAGTTCTGAGTTTTCATTTAGGATTTATAGGCTTTTTAGTGTTTTTTTTGCCACGCCCCTTTTCTAAATGACCCTATTACAGCCATCTACATGCAAAAGTTAAACTTTTTTTTGATAATTATTGATCTAGAGTGTCCAGAGAATTGTCCTAGACTGGTCTGGTTTCGAGCGGGCGAAAAACCTAGGACTAGTTTGCAAAAGTAGGTTTTTAACATAATTACGAATATTTAATAAACGGTTTAATTGACAGCATTAGTTCTTGAGGCAAAGTTGTTCAGCATGAGCAGATCTATCAGTTGATATGCATTTTGTGACGATAAGTGTAACACCACGTGATTACAGAGCCATAAAACTCGTTAGCGCCAACTAGTGGCCGATTTCTTTCAAAACTCTTACAGACCTCTAGGGCCATGAGTCGAACATGCCCATCGAGTTTCGTTCCGATCGGCCTCCGTTAACCTTGTCTAATAGGTGCTCAAATTTCATTGGTCGATGGCGGCCATGTTTTTCGAGATACGCCAATGTCCTCATAGACATACATGGCACCTTGGACCAAGACACTGCATACCAATTTTCAAGTCAATCGGACTAACGGTCACGTGGTCATAGCCGTTTTCATGTTTTTTTCATGTTATAGCGCCACCTAGTGATCAATCGTCGCGATTTTTTTACTGTGACCCCAGAATGAACTCATACACATGTGCACCAAGTTTGGTAAAGATATCTAATTTCATTCTCGAGTTATAGCCATTTTAGTAAAATAGGCTCCTCCCACAACATTAATTTATCACCCCCTGGCGATCAGGAATCGAAATTTCGACTTTTTTTCGATAATTATTGATAGTCAGACTCCAGAGAACATTTCTGCAATGTTTTGGATCCAATTGGACAAAAAACCTAGGACTAGTTCGCAAAAGTAGGTTTTTAACAAAATTCAAAATGGCGGACAATTTGCATACAGGAAATGAAATCGGAGATATACGTTTTGACCTTCAGGTTTCCAGCTTTCCAGTGATATAAGACACTTGAGTCTACGTCATACGGTCTAGGAGTTATGAGCAGTTTCGCGCTTTTGGTTGCTATAGCGCCACCTATGGGCCAATTGGGGTCATATTCTCTGAACCTCTCCTCGATTTTTGTACTACCATCTGGCAAAGTTTCAAAGCTCCAGCTCTTACGGTTTGGGCTGCACGATGAGTTTTACGGCAGAAGAAAAATAATAATAATAATAATAATAATAATAAAAATCAGTACAATTACAATAGGGTTTCAGCACTTCGTGCTTGAACCCCTAATAATAATAATAATAATAATAATAATAAAAATCAGTACAATTACAATAGGGTTTCAGCACTTCGTGCTTGAACCCCTAATAATTAAAGCTGCAAGCAGCATTTATCGGGGTTCAAGCAATTAAGGCCTTTAAGGCATTTAAGCACAAAAGCATCAAAAGTTATTAAGATTTATTTAGCAAGCATGTAACCACTGACATAATAGATGGAAAAGACCATTTACAGCCAATACAGGCAATTTGCCATGGGATATATATGGTTTTAAAGCTTTTTAACAGTTATAGCGCCACCTATGGTCCGATCTCCATAAAATTGTTTACTGTGACCTCAAATTGAACCCATACACATGTGTACTGAGTTTGGTGAAGATATCTCATTTACTTCTTGAGTTATAGCCATTTGAGTAAAATAGGCTCCTCCCACAACGATTTGCCACATTCTAGAATTATTTGATATGATTCTAGCATGATTTACTATCATATACCATGTTCCAGAATGATTTATTAGGATTCTAGCATGATTTACCTTGATACACCTCATTTCAGTATTATTTACTATGATTTACAATGTTTCTAGCATGATTAACCACATTACTAGCAATTATGTGAAGTGTCAGTGCAAATGAGGTGATGAACACTGACAAAATATTATTGTGTTATAATAGTTAGTTATATACGTGATTTTTAGTGTGTGTCCAAGTATGAATGCAAAAGCACATGTAAAATATATCATTATTAAGTAGAATGGCCAGCAGAGGGCACTAGAAGACCACTTATTGGCTCACTTTCACTTTAAACCAGTTTTCTGCACTAAAGCAAACCAGTTTTTCCATGTTAACTCAATGCATTCTTACACACACACACACACACACACACACACACACACACACACACACACAGCATAGTTAACCATGATTTACCATGATATACCACGTTCTAGTATTATTTACCAGGAGATAAACGACAATCTAGTATTATTTACTTTGATTTACCATGTTTCTAGCCTGATTTATCACATTACTAGCAATTATTTGAAGTGTCAGTGCAAATAAAGTGATTAACACTGACAAAATATGATTGTGTTATAATAGTTATTGCTATATAAGTGATTTTTTTAGTGTGTATTCAAGTATGAATGCAAGCACATGTTGAAATATTTCATTAATAAGTAGAATGGCCAGCAGAGGGCAGTAGAAGACCACTTATTGGCTCACTTTCACTTTAAACCAGTTTTCTGCACTAAAGCAAACCAGTTTATCCATGTTAACTCAATGCATACACACACACACACACACACACACACACACACACACACACACACACACACACACACACACACACACACACACACACACACAGCATAGTTAACCATGATTTACCATGATTTACCACATTACTAGCAATTATTTGAAGTGTCAGTGCAAATAAAGTGATTAACACTGACAAAATATGATTGTGTTATAATAGTTATTGCTATATAAGTGATTTTTAGTGTGTATTCAAGTATAAATGCAGGCACATGTGGAAAATTTTAATTAATAAGTAGAATGGCCAGCAGAGGGCAGTAGAAGACCACTTATTGGCTCACTTTCACTTTAAACCTCATGATTTTGACCAGTTTTCTGCACTAAAGCAAACCAGTGTTTCCATGTTAACTCAATAATACATACTTGCTACATATGCTACACACAATAATGCTACACACACACACACACACACACACACACACACACAAACACACACACACACACACACACACACACACACACAAATGTTTCAGTGATATTGGTGTCACATTCACCTTCATCACATTCACCTTCTGTCTTCATCACATTCACCATCTGTCGTCATCACCTGCACCTGCTCCTCATCACCCTCCTCATCATCACCTGCTCCTCATCATCATAACCGTCACCTGTTGTCCTTGTCTTGATCTGTGTATTTAAGTTCCCCTCTCATCCATTATCATTGTCGGTTATTGTTTGTGCACTAGCACTCTGTTATGTTTGTTTTCATGTTGGAAAATAAAACCTTTGTTATATTTGTACCACACACACACACACACACACACACACACACACACACACACACACAGACACACAGACACACCATCATTTATCATGATTTACCATGGCTGATACCAATACCAATATGAGAAAATGACTATTTTAAACAGCAGGGGGCAGTAAAATACCACTTATTGGCTTAACATGCCATTAATTCATATCATTTTCACCTTTTTAACTGTTATAGAGGCAAATTTTGTCCGATCTGTCTGAAAATTTTCATGCTTGTTCAGGGTGATATTTCACACGTTCTGACTTGTTTTTAAGAAGGTCTGAGCATTGATTAAAGAGATATAGGCTTTCGGGGACACTTGGTAAAGGCCAGATTTTGAAGTGAACCTATTATAGCTATCCAAATGAAGTAGTTCAACTTTTTCTGACAATTATTGATCTAGTGAGTCCAGAGAATTGTATTGCACTAGTTTTGAACATTATGATATGAAAATTATATGATCAGAGATGGAAAAGACCATTTACAGCCAATACAGGCAGTTTACCATAGGAAATATATGATTTTAAAGCTTTTTAACAGTTATAGCGCCACCTATCGTCCGATCTCCATAGAATTTTTCATGCTTGTTAATGATGTTATGTCACATATGCTGACCAATTTTTGTGAAGTTCTGAGTTTTTATTTAGGATTTATAGGCTTTTTAATGTATTTTGACACGCCCATTTTATAAATTACCCTATTACAGCCATCCAAATGCAAAAGTTCAACTTTTTTTTGATAATTATTGATCTAGAGAGTCCAGAGAATTGTCCTAGACTGGTCTGGTTCCGATCGGGCAAAAAACCTAGGACTAGTTCGCAAAAGTAGGTTTTTAACATATTAATGAATAATTAATGAACAGTTTGATTGACAGCAATGGTTCTTGAGGCAAAGTTGTTCAGGATGAGGAGATCTATCAAATGATATGCATATTGTGTGGATATTTGTAACACCACGTGATTACAGAGCCTTAAAACTCGTTAGCGCCAACTAGTGGCCGATTTCTTTCAAAATTCTTACAGACCTTTAGGGCCATGAGCCAAACATGCCCATTGAGTTTCGTTCCGATCGGCCTCCGTTAACCTTGTCTAATAGGTGCTCAAACTTCGTTGGCCGATGGCGGCCATGTTTTTTGAGATACGCCAATGTCCTCATACACATACATGGCACCTTGGACCAAGACACTGCATACCAATTTTCAAGTCAATCGGACTAACGGTCAGGTGGTTATAGCCTGTTTTATGTTTTTTTCATTTTATAGCGCCACCATGAGGCCAATCGTCGCGATTTTTTTACTGTGACCCCAGAGTAAGCTCATACACATGTGTACCAAGTTTGGTGAAGATACCTCATTTACATCGGGAGTTATAGCCATTTTAGTAAAATAGGCCCCTCCCACAACGTACGTTTTGGCGCCCCTTAGCGACCGTGAATCGAAATTTCCACTTTTTTTCGATAATTATTGATATTCAGTCTCCAGAGAACATTTCTGCACTAGTTTGGTTCCAATCGGGCAAAAAACCAGGGACTAGTTCGCAAAAGTAGATTTTTGACAAAATTCAAAATGGCGGAAAATCTATCATGGCGGAAATGAAATCGGAGATATACGTTTTGTTCGTCAGGCGTCCAGCTTTCCAATGATATAAGACACTTGAGTCTACGACATACGGTCTAGGAGTTATGAGCAGTTTCGCGCTTTTGGTTGTTATAGCGCCACCTATGGGCCAATCGGGGTCATAATCTCTGAACCTTTCCTCGATTTTTGTACTACCATCTGTCAAAGTTTCAAAGTTCCAGCTCTTACGGTTTGGGCTGCACGATGCGTTTTACGGCGGAATAATAATAATAATAATAATTAAAGCTGCAAGCAGCATTTAGCGGGGTTCAAGCATTTAGGGTCTTTAAGCACATAAGGCAGTTTAGTGAGTTGTCTGAGTTTTTGTTTAGGATTTACAGGCTTTTGAGTGTGTTTTTTGCCATACCCATTTTCTAAATGATCCTGTTATGGCTACCCAATGGATAAAGTAAAAAAAAAATTATATAATTAATAATCTAGAGCTTCCAGAGAATTGTACTGCACTGGTATATTTCCGATCGTGCGAAAAACCTAGGACTAGGTCGCAAAAGTAGGTTTTTAACATAATCGCAAGTATTTAATGAACAAATTGATTGACAGCAGTAGTTCTTGAGGCAAAGTTGTTCAGTATGAGGAGATCTATCAAATGATATGCATCACATGATTACATAGCCGTAAAACCTGTTAGCATCAACTAGTGGCTGATTTTTCAAAATTCTTACAGACCTCTAGGGCCACGAGTCGAACATGCCCATCGAGTTTCGTTCTGATCGGCCTCCGTTAAGAGCAAACTAACAGCTTTGAATTAAAATGGTGAGGTATCCTGTTGTAAACATCAACCATGCCTGTTGACAGTTCTCTTTTGTGGGAAGGGAATGAAAAGTTCTCAAATCCGCAGCACAGCACATAACATTTATATCCATGATCTGCCATTTTCACTATTGTCCTTGCTTGCTTCTTCACAATACCTGCAGATCTTCTGATGATTCGGCTGTGCAGGTCCACATTAACACTGCCTGGCCTAGAACATGGACTGGAAAATGCAAATTTGGGGGGTATAAATATTAATGATCCTGACTCCAACGTCACAGTCGGTGTTATGGTGGGATTCACTCATTTTTCAGCGGTCTTTTGCAAACAGGAGATTTACACATGAAGGAGGAAACAATGGTGTTTGAGGCTCACGGTATGTCAGTTCCATGTCCAGAACTCTTATCATTCAACTATGCCAAGATAAATACAGTTTTCAATTGTATGGCACCTTTAAAATAGATGATTAGTAATATAATGCTTACTTGGAGTCTGAAATGGCTTTAACAAAAGAAGAAAAATATTCTTAGATTTCTGTTCATTCTAATCATGTACAAATAAAGTAGCACAGTAAGATTACATTTATTTGAATGCATTAGTGAGTGTGTGATTGTGCTGTGTGTGCAGCGTGTCAATACTAAAAGTGAAGGTGTAGTTGATATCTTTGGTGATAATATCTGTAGTAATCATAAAAAAACAATTAAGAAATAAAGAATTAAAATTACAAATAATATTCTATTAAGATATGAGTTACAATAACATGATTTGCAATAGTAATAATATCAATAATATATGCACAATACACACAGATTAGACTATCAGGTCTGTGTTTTACAAAAACATTAGTATTGCAGCCAATGTGAGTCTGTGGGATTTATAAACAGACAAAATATGATTTGAAATGTTATTTTAATGATTTTATTAAGTTTAAATAATATTTCAAATGGAAAAAAAATGAAATATAATATTTTAGTGAGCAGAATGAACCAATGAGTGTTCTTCATCTGGTGGTTAAAATGTAAATGAAAACAATAATACTTAAACAATAATACTTAATACACTAACCATGCTTGAACACACACATGCACACACATTTTGTTGTAGATGGAGATATTTAAAATAAAAGATAGGTAACAAAATGATAATTGCAAATCTCCTCTGTATAACACCATTTTCAGATTTCAAATTAATCACTGAGAGGCAGAATTGTTCAAACTGAGAGCTCAGTACAAATGAAGTGATAAACTTTGACAAAACATGACTGTGTTATAATAGGTGATTTTCATGCAAGTAATTTGATATAGTCCAAAAACTAATGCAAAAGCACAGATGAAAATATTTTATTAAGTAGAATGTCCTGCAGAGGGCAGTAGAAGACCACTAATTGACTCACTTTCATTTGAAAGACTTTTTTATCCACCAGTAAAACAAAGCAGTTTCTCCATGTTCTTTCCATTAAGCATGCTTACACACACAGACACACACACAAACACAAACACATCCACACACACACACACACACACACACACACACACACACACACACACACACACACACACACACACACACACACACACACAAAGACAAATATGTTTTCAATGTTTTTAGGATGTGATATTGTGAAAATATCTTCATCTCCTCATCTTGAACAACTTTGCCTCAAGAATCACTAATGTCAATCAAACCGTTCATAATCATAATAAAAAAATAAAATATATACAAATATCATAATAAAAAAAACATCATAATAAAAAAGATTGCTTCTTAAAGCATTTGTTTATTTCCCAATACTGAAGCGAATTAAAAGATCATGCGTAATCCTGCTGCTCCCTCTAGTGGACAACAGTGGTATTATAGCTTACATTTTACAGTTGAGGTGTTTGAATGAATGAATGGGAATTAGTTTTTTTACTTATATCTCAGGAACCAAAAGGCGAAAAATTCTGAAACTCAGAGCATAGATAGTGCTTGAGGAGCCCTGTTGAATGAGACCATCAAGGTGTTTTTGGGCGATTGGGGCTGGGAGTTATGACTGTTATAAGGCATATCTGTTCGGGCTATTATCTCTGGAATGCCCAGGGCAGATAACACCACATTTGAATCGAAGCTAGCCAAGGACGTGCCCTTTCCAACGAGCTCTTACACAATGTTCGGGGTGGTCTGGGTCGGGAGTAATGGCCGTTCAAAATCGGGGGTCCCGCGGGCTGGCGATGCGCGGGGGGCGCGCTCCCGAGGCCCGCGACGACACGTTTCGATCAAGAGCCCGGAGAGGTCCTCACCATCAAAATTTGAGCGCGCAACGACTTTCCGTTTTCGAGTTATGAATGAATTTGTATTCGGGGGCGTGGCTTAAATGCCGTTATACTTTCGTTTCATTTCATTCACTTACTTTCGCCCATTTCCATATCTCAGTGTAACACAATTGTCAATAGTAATACTCAATAGATGAGTTTTGACAAAATGTGATTGTAAATGTTAAAATAATGATTTTATAAAGTCTAAATATGAATTTTATAACAATATTAGGGAGTAGTATGATGAAATGACAGCAGGGGGCAGTAAAATACCACTTATTGGCTTAATATGTCATTATATTCATATAAAATCACCTTTTGAAGAAGTTAAACTTTTTTTCTGATAATTATTGATCTAGAGAGTTCAGAGAATTGTGCTGCACTGGTTTTGAACATTATGATATGAACATTATACGATAATAGATAGAAGACACCATTTACAGCAAATACAGGCAATTTACCATAGGAAATATATGGCTTTAAAGCATTTTAACAGTTATAGCGCCACCTATGCTCCGATCTCCATAAAAATGTCCATGCTTCTTTAGCATGTTATGTCACATATGCTCATCAATTTTTGTGAAGTTCTGAGTTTTCATTTAGGATTTATAGGCTTTTTAGTGTATTTTGCCACGCCCATTTTCTAAATGACCCTATTACAGCCATCCAAATGCAAAAGTTCAACTTTTTTTCGATAATTATTGATCTAGAGAGTCCAGAGAATTACCCTAGACTGGTCTGGTTCTGATCGGGCAATAAACCAGGGACTAGTTCGCAAAAGTAGGTTTTTAACATGTTTGCGAATATTTAATGAACAGTTTGATTGACAGTAGTGGTTCTTGAGGCAAAGTTGTTCAGCATGAGCAGATCTATCAAATGATATGCATAATGTGACAATAAGTTTAACACCACGTGATTACAGAGCCATAAAACTCGTTAGCGCCAACTAGTGGCCGATTTCTTTCAAAAATCTTACATACCTCTAGGGCCATGAGTTGAACATGCCCATCGAGTTTTGTTCCGATCGGCCTCCGTTAACCTTGTCTAATAGGTGCTCAACTTCATTGGCCGATGGCGGCCATGTTTTTCGAGATACGCCAATGTCCTCATACACATACATGGCACCCTGGACCATGAGACTGCATACCAATTTTCAAGTCAATTGGACTAACGGTCAGGTGGTTATAGCCCTTTTCATGTTTTTTTCATGTTATAACGCCACCTAGTGTTCAATCGTCGCGATTTTTTTACTGTGACCCCAGATTGAACTCATACACATGTGTTCCGAGTTTGGTGAAAATATCTAATTTCGTTCATGAGTTATAACCATTTTAGTAAACTGGCTCCGCCTCCTGCGAACGTTTTGACGCCCCTTAGCAACCGTGGATCGAAATTTCAACTTTTTTTCGATAATTACTGATAATCAGACTCCAGAGAACATTTCTGCACTGGTTTGGTTCCGATTGGCCAAAAAAACCCTCTACTAGTTTGCAAAAGTAGGTTTTAGACAAAATTCAAAATGGCGGAAAAATTTGCATACCGGAAATGAAATTGAAGATATACATTTTGTCCGTCTTGAGACAAGGATTACAGTGATATAAGACACTTGAGTCTGTGACAAAGGGTTAAGGAGATTTAAGCAAAACCGTGATTTTTTTTGGTTTTTGGCACTATAGCGCCACCTATGGGCCAATCGGGGTCATACTCTCTGAACCTCTCCTCGATTTTTGTACTACCTTCTGGCCAAGTTTCAAGTCTCTAGCACTTACGGTTTGGGCTGCACGATGCGTTTTACGGCAGAAGAATAATAATAATAATAAAAATCAGTACAATTACAATAGGGTTTCAGCACTTCGTGCTTGAACCCCTAATAATAAAAATCAGCACAATTACAATAGGGTTTCAGCACTTCGTGCTTGAACCCCTAATAATAAAAATCAGCACAATTACAATAGGGTTTCAGCACTTCGTGCTTGAACCCCTAATAATCCATGTAACTACAGTGGTTTAACCTTAATATTATGATGCAACAAGAAAACCTTTTTTTGCACAAAAAAAAATGCATTTTCCATGTCATTCTCCTACGCTGGTGACAAAGTGTAAACTAAATAAATATATAAATGCTAATATAAATATATAAGCGCTATATAATTGAAGGTGACTTGACTTGACACTGTTTACACTACGTCACCAGCGTAGGAGAATGACGTGAAAGAGAAGAGATTGTTGAATAATGTTGTTATATTTTTGTCACTTCATAATATTAAGGTTGAACCACTGTAGTCACATGGACTATTTTAACAATGTTTTTACCACCTTTCTGGGCCTTGGAAGTTGCAAAGACGTTGCTGTCTATGGGTGTTTTATAAACCTCTCAGATTTCATCAAAAATATCTTATTTTTGTTTTCTGAAGATGAACGCAGGTCTTACGGGTTTGGAGGGTGAGTAATTAATGCCAGAATTTTCACTAATCCTTTAACTGAAAACAACTTGCACTGACATATCTTAAAATATGTGACTGCCACTGCTTTGTCTCAAGATGCACACCAGTAATGTTTTTTTATAAGACATTTTTATAAAAGCTGCTTAAATACCCTAATTTTATTAAGGCCTAGACCTGGCTTAAGCTAAGCCCTGTATGGAAATCAGCGCCATATTGTTAATACCCGTAGTCAGTTTAATAAATACTGTCAATACAAGGTTATTGACACAATTCAGTCTAATATATATGAATGGTAAATATGCTAATGACTAACCTCTGAACAAACTCAAGGGTGCATGCTGCCTCTTCCTGGTACTGCAAGCTGAAGTTATAGGAGGAGGCAAACAGCGCTGCCAGGCCAGTAAGGGGCCGCTCACATATCGCGCCTAAAAACGCGTCGAAAACGCTAGGCGCGCCGCATTGTCCTTTTTTCCAAAGCGCTCGGGTGGTTGCGCTCCGGAGGCGTCTGTCGTTGCTAAGCTTGGTTCTTGTCACGTGACCTGCGGTGCGCTTGCGGCATTCTGAAAAGTTGAGATGTTTTTATCTCGATGTGGCGCGGACGCGCTTGGAAAAAACGAGCGCGTCGCACCGCGACCGCGTCGCTTCCATTATAAGCGCGCATACCGCGCGGCTACATTTGAAATAACGAACTTGCGCGCGCAAAAGACGCGATATGTGAGCGGCCCCTAATGAAGTCAGGCTGTGATCCTTCACACACACCTTGACCTTCCAAACTTAATATCCAGCACTGGTTGCTTACAGATTGACCTGTAATTGAAAAAAAAAGAAAGAAAAAAGAATAAATAAAAAATATTAATAATTCAAATAACTATTGTGGGTTCCACTGTGGTTCGATGTAGTTGTCTATTCATAGTTCTACTACATAACTGTTAACCATTGTAAAAGTTCATAAAGTTCATACATTAAGAAGAATTTACTTGTTTTACTACTTACTATTAGTCTTGTGTTCTGAAAAAAATTTGCTTACCGCACTGGCATATTAGTTTGCTTGTTTTAAGCATAAACTTAATTTAAGCATATACATAATTTTGACTTATTCTTTCAGAAAACAAGACAATTTTTACTTGTCGATTAAATGCTTCTTCATGTAAGAATTTTAGATATCTGGACTGGAAACAAGAAAAAAAAAAAACTTATTAAGAAAAACATTTTTTTGCAGTGGGGTGAGTAAATGATGGCTTTTCATTTTAGGGTTAAACTAGCCTACCCCTTAAATGTTTACATACCAATAAATATAAGGCATGGACTCTCTGGCAAATGTAGATTGCTGGTCATCAGAGTTGTATGGAAGTAAAATAATGCCAAATGTTTTTGAAACAAAAAATAGGCATTGCATTAACCATGCTTGCATTTTAATGCGTTGTGTTTTTAGGGCTTGCATTTTTATGGGCTGAAATTCAACATGGTTGAATATTTAAGCTGTGAATACTTCAATTATAAACATTTCAAACACTTTTTCATTATTAAAAATTCAATAATCCATATTCACCTTTCATATTTCACTTCCAAAATATTCAAACTGTTTAAAAATACAACCTATAATATTTAACAGGCATTTTTCAATCCATTTTATTTCGAGTTGCAAATTCGCTTCCACAAATTCAGTGGTTCAAATTCGACAGTAAATTCAACATTGACATCCAGGAACTGCAGGAAAAGCAGTAGATTGCCGAGCATACTCTCCATCTGCTGTTAGTCGACCTCACCAGCAGGGGGTGCAAACAAAGACCAGCAACAGTTAGAGCAAGCCATTCATTCATAAAACTCATTGACAGCAATGTAAATGTATCTGTGATTATTTTGACAGCTGTTTTATGTTAAATTCAGTGTCTTCAAGGTTACTTTTCTTGTGTAGCCTACATGCATCTTTCTCTACCGTGAACGAGATTATAATGTTGGGTATACAGATCCAATGTTACATTTTTGAGGTTGACATTTTTCTTGGTTGTTTAGCTGCCTTAACGTTATATTGTGGCGATGTGCTGCATGCAGGCTATTAGGGTTTCCCTCAATACTTCAGGATTCCCCTGCTGGACATATACAACGCTTAACGTAGCTTAAATAATTTTTATTGTGTTTTATTAATGACAAATTTGGGGAGAGGATAAATATTCCAAAACTGAAAATACAGTATGAGAATTAACTGCACAATTACTAGACATGTTTTCCTTGGATATTATAGGCCAAATTGCAAGCACAATCTGTGGAAAAATAAAAAAGAATTGAGATGCTTCCAACTGTTGCTCTTGCATTCTTGTGGCTCAGTGACTCACCTGAATGAATGGCTCATTAAGTATGCGGTCCTAAGGTGTGAACCACTACATATGTATGATCGTCGACGCCCACTCGAATATTGCTTTTCCAAACAGAAAGTGCTTTGCAAAATTCAAATCAATGTATTGTGTTATGTGAAGGATTAGGCAGGGTGATTGTCACATAATTTTGAAGAAAAAACACTAGGTGATGACATCTATTAGACAAAAGTATTTATTTAGTATATTTAGTATGTGTTTTCTGGCCTTATTTCAGAAACTTTAGTTTCTATTTTTTTCAATAACCACGCATAAACATTATTCTCTCAAAAATGCAGACATGTACATTCTTGTTGCTCACATATTATGGTAGCCCTGTTTGTGCTAAATAGTGTGTACATTTTATTTTGCCATTACTATGTTTATAAGCAACTGAAAAAAGCACAAATGTCAGGGCATGTCAGAACATCTCAAGGACCCCAAAAACACCTTAGACCCCAGAGGGTTAAAGAAAAGGCTTATATTTACCTTTTAATAGTTTGTTTACATCTACCTTGTAAATATTTAAATAAACAACAATTCAAGTGTAATCTTTCTTTGTAAAATTAAAGTATACATTTTATCATACATATTTCAAAGTTAAGGATTTGATTGATTATTTGATTATTTTTGACAAAAAATTGGCAAACAAAAGCTTATTTGAGGTGGCAGATATTTTACAGTAAAAATGTATAATCTATCCAAAACTAATCAACGAAATGTTGTCTTTCATATGTCTGTAACATAGGTCTTTCATTTTTATTATAAGGAATATAAATGTTAATTTGCAGTTTAATACGTTGCTTATACAAATATATATCTATGTGCATACACACACACATATATATGTGTATATATTTATACACAAAAATTAATTTTATTTATATTTTTTATATACATTTTTTTTTTTTTTTTTTCACAAATTGTGCTTGCAAATTGTATAATATCCAAGGTAAACATATCTAGTAATTGTGCAGTTAATTCTCATACTGTATTTTCAGTTTTGGAATATTTATCCTCTCCCCAAATTTGTTACTAATAAAACACAATAAAAATTATTTAAAGAAAAAAATTATATTTACCTTTTAATAGTTTGTTTACATCTACCTTTTGAGGGACATTTTCCCTTATTATTATTATTCCTCACAGCGCTGCGAGACGGTGTAAACAAGTAACGATCTGAATAAACTTGTGTTTTCTCGAGCTGATATGGGGCTCGAGAAAACACAGCCCCTCACAGGTTTGCGCCGTGGATTCCCGCGAGTCAGACGCGGATACTGTGTTTGTTTTAGGCTCGCGCAGTCTTCACTCGGACGCGCGCTTCAATCCGTTGTGGAGACTCTCTTTTCGTTCCAGTGAAATTACAAAACAAAATACACACAAGCATGTCTCTGCCTGATATACAACCACTGATAAACATAATCTGATTTGACAAAAAAAAAAAAAAAAAACTATACGAGTGCAGATTCGAACTCAGAACCTCTGACACGCTAGGCAAATGTTCTACCACTAGACCACTTGAGTACACGTATTTACTCATGTGAAAACTCGGTGTTTACTCGGCGTGATCAATTCGCTCTTGAACATGCTGCCGTTCGTCTGAGTTACAATCTTCCTCTGAGGAAAAGCCAAGGTGAGTTATTCCTCGCTGTCCAGAATCATCTGAAGGGCGTCTTTACCGGAGAAACGCGCCATCCTCTCTAAACGCGATGAACTATCAGTGAATCTGATCTGATGAAACTTCGTGTTTTCAAGGCATTGATCGGGGGGGCGGGTGCGAAGCATAGATCACCTAAACTATTTACCATGTCAATAGCGCCGGGGGCGGGGCGGCCTCAGTTCATTATAGAGATAATTAGGCAGAAGGAAAAAACGGTACCTCTCCTTGCTTTCAAACGGATTACATGAGTTGAAAACGTTTGTTTTTTATATTAATTACTTCATTTAAAAGAAGAGATTCCAAGCTTCATAAAGACATATACCACGTGTCTGTGTGAGAAGTATTCGCTGAGTTATGATTCATTTTCGGACGCGTTTCAGAATGGACTACACGGACAGAGAGAAGGCAGAACTCGCTCCGTGATTATTTTTCTTAATTTGGCGAAAAGCACAACACTTTGTTTTTATTGTGAGTATACACAAAAATAATACACATTTAACAGAATCGATTGATGTATGAAACTCCTATGGAAAATCAAAGTCAACAGAGTATTTATGAGTTTCTTTTACACTGATAAAAAAAAGCGAGCTGGTATGGACTAATTACAGTGACTACGTTTACATGCAGCCAATATCCGGGTTATGGTCGGGTTAGGGTCACTATTTGGGTTTCTGAAACATTCGGAATAACCCGTTTACATGCGTGAGCAGAGAGAGTTACTCCTGTATACATGGAATTTGTAATCAGTTGGGAATATCCCGATGTAAACTGCGACGCACGGTTAGCGTCAGGACGTACGGACAACCTTAAGACGCAATATGCGTCATTTCCAATTCTTCTTCCTGTATCCAAAGACAACAACAACAGCAGCAACACGCGGATAATGAATAGTTCGGGGCAGATAGCGATCGCCTTTGTTTGCGCTTTCCTTCTCGCTCCAAAAGTGTGTTGCTGTGCTGCGTCTCGCCATGTTAACCTCTACTTCTTGTTTACTTCCGGTATACCGCACGTGGGTTTCTGTATGCGCCGTCTCTACTCAAAAGACCAAGATTCCTTGCGAATAGAACATGCGCAGAACACAAATCAATGTTCCTTTTGATGGGGATATGCCGATACGCGTTTAACATGACCAAATATTCGGGTTAGAAAAGGGGTACCCCAGGGGTAATATCCGGGTTTTTAAAAACCGGGATATGAGCATATCCGGGTTTTTGCCGGTGTTTACATGGCCGTGCGCGACCGGGTTATTGCTAATATCCCGGTTTTGAACGGGTTATTGGCTGCATGTAAACGTAGTCACTGATATAAAAGACCAAACTCGCAGGCAAGCAGATGGACTCAGCATAGTTCGGATGGAGCTGATCAACAAACGGACAGGGAACTACGTCTTCATGTTGAAAGGTCACGTCGGCGCTGGCAATACTATTTGAACTACTATTCATATTCATCAGAATGTTATTCATATAATATTCATATTTACTGAATACTATTAGTAATACTAAATACTGTTTACAACAGTAGTTGTAACAGTAGTAATACTGTTGATCAGCTCAATCCAAACTATTGAAGGTAAAAAGTCTATAAATTATATATATTTTTTGAAAATGACCTATCGTTTCGCTAAATAACAACCTCTTCTTCAGCTGTGATCGCGCACAGCCCATTTAAACACTTCAAAGACTTTTGAAACTGCATTGATTTGGACTTAAAGACGATGGTAACCAATGAAGTCCATTGTTAGACAAAAAATCCAGAAATGTTTTCCTCAAAAAACATAATTTCTCTCCCACTGAGGAAAGAAAGACATGGATATCTTGGATGGCATTGGGGTGAGTAAATTATTGGGAAATGTTAATTTTGGGGTGAACTAATCCTTTAACAAACACTGAGAAAGGGTCGCAACCGCCTCAGTATTATAGTGCGAATACTGTATATGTGCGAATCCCATGCACACAAGCAGCGCGCTGCCTCAACAGACGCGGGACCTGATGCACTGGGAATGCGAGCCTGATCTAATTGATCGAACAGGCTCAAACGGGAGCGGAGTTTTTTCATAGGTATCTGAAAACAGTTTGCACAGACAGCGCCCTCGAGCACTGCCCGTGCATGCTCCACTCCCAGACAAACACCACAGAACGAGTGCGTGTCATCCTCGCTCAAATAGCGTGGGCAAGGGGACGCACACCGCCTGAGTCGTTTCTCTACATTCGCCATATATATTTGAGATAGACAGACAACACCAAATAGGACAGTATAGTCAAACAGAACGCTTGCTGAAGATAGAAAGCTGGCTATGTTCCGATGTCCTTTTATAGCTTCCGGATCACCGTCACATGCAACGTCACGAGTGACGAAAGAGACAGCACCAATCAAGATTGGAATAGTTCCACTACAGACTTCAGACGCATCATGCCGAAGGCATTCCCCAAAGCATCGAGTACGATGCAGCGGGAGTTCCCTTACGAAAGGGAATCGATTATAATCCCGTTCATGGTAGAGAGAGCTGATAACATGTAGGCTACACAGGGAAAGTAACAATGAAGTTATTGATTGAAACATAAACACAGCTTTTGTGTGTTTATCATCTTCTCTGCATATATTGACACAGATAATCATTTTCATTTTATGAATGAATGGCTTGCTCTAACTGTTGCTGCTCTTCGTTTGCACCCCCTGCTGGTGAGGTCGACTAACAGCAGATGGAGAGTATGCTCGGCAATCTACTGCTTTTCCTGCAGTTCCTGGATGTCAGCGTTGAATTTACTGTCGAATTTGAACCACTGAATTTGTGGAAGCGAATTTGCAACTCGAAATAAAATGGATGGAAAAATGCCTGTCAAATATTATAGGTTGTATTTTTAAACAGTTTGAATATTTTGGAAGTGAAATATGAAAGGTGAATATGGATTATTGAATTTTTAATAATGAAAACGTGTTTGAAATGTTTATAATTTAACTATTCACAGCTTAAATATTCAACCATGTTGAATTTCAGCCCATAAAAATGCAAGCCCTAAAAACACAATGCATTAAAATGCAAGCATGCTTTTTTGTTTCAAAAACATTTGCCATTATTTTACTTCCATAGAGTTGCAAATTCCTGAAACAATATTTTAAAAGGACAACCATGATCAACAGAACCAAAACATAAAACATATTACAGATGAATTAGATTTGTTGAATAATCTCTGCTTATGTGCTTGAAGGGTAACAGCGTCTAATTTCTCTTTGAAGTGTGGGAGTAGTTGTAGGACCATGGCATGGCAATCAGGAATATTACATTTGTGAAAACAGCAGGAACTTGGATTTTCATGTGCTTGCAAAATTCTGACAACGATTCAAAAGCACAATCACAGAACTGACACCATAGCATTTTTGTTACCACATACATAGACTATAACTGTAACACTACTTTAAAAAAGCACTTACGTTAGCACTGGACAGTCATTGTTCAGTCATTGTCATCGTTTAATTGTTTATTAATAAACAAGTGTTTTCTGTGTCAGTGTCGGCTGCAAAGATAAAGTTGACAATGCTGACTAGCGATCGTCGCAGTAGTGAACGCGGCAGATAGAAATGTACATTTCATACGGATTACATAAGCAGAGAGCAGTCGGTTTTCTTTTGTTTTGAATTGTTCTGTTTAAAAGAAGACATTTCAAGTCTTATATAGATATATTTCTCAGGTCTGTGAGGCAAGTAGCTTATACGCTGAGTTTCGCTTCATTTATGAAACGAGCTCCATTTCACGCACCGGCGCCTCCGTGTCGTGATTATCTATTGTCTGAATATTTACTTCTTATTGAATCCAGGCAATTGGTTCATGAAACCTCAATTAAAATTAAGATACAATTAATACAAAAAGGAATTGAATTTAAAGAAAGGCTTTGTGCTTTCTGTTTGAGGTCTCTGTGAAAGTTCTAAAGCAGTCTTTTAGTGCCGTTTTCAGAGCGGTCACGTCCGTAATAGAGAGAACTGTCTCATCCGTAATATTGTTTTTTCCTCATAAATGCAAACATACGAAAAAATAAAATAAAATAAATATTTTATGTTCTATGCCATCCGGTGGGTAGTATTAGCCTACTTTTGGTTTGCGCAGTATAATTTACAGAATGGCTAAAAAATATATTTTGCCACCTTAAAGTTAAAGATTTTTTTGTGTCACGTCCGTAACGCATGTCTATTTCCCTCATATTAAATATAAAATGCATGTGTTGACTGATATTTTTCTAATGTCTGGACTATTTTATTAAAGGTATAGTAGAGGATTTTCCCGAATTTTAGAAAAGAACCGCCCTCTCCACTTTTTGAAAAAATACACATGCGCCTATTAAACGTGTGCACGACACGAGAGAGCATGCACGAGCCTAGTTCTCCTCGTGCACGCTCTGTTAACAAGTTGCAAGATCGCTAATCATAGCTTACATTAACTTTTACTAGCAGTGATTTTAAATGGATTTCTCCAAATAGCATGCCAAACTCTACCTGTCGAGTAGAAACTTTGCAACTGAGGCATCAGTGGGAAGCCCAACCTGTGCTTTTAGCGCACGCCACAGCGTGTGAAATATTCTCCCAAAAACACTCTGGTCTTGTTTCTTTCTTCAGAGGCCTTTCTCTTCTTGTCATACAATTCGTAGACACTTTTTCTCTTGCGACCCTCAGACATTTTGAAAAAACCCGGTGAGAATGGCGAGCTTCAATGAATGGCTGAAACCGTAGCTCACCACACATATACACCTGAAAGTGCGCATGCGCAGAAAGGACGAGCACGTACGGTAAACATATCACCAGAATGATTGACAATTAGGAGGACCAATAGTCTTGATGATCCACCCGGAAAAAGAAAATCCTCCGCTATACCTTTAAGGGAGTAGGCCTATGGATATATAAACATACGTTTCAATATAATTTATAGTTTTTACTGCAAATGTCACGTCCATAACGCTGAAATTGCCCAATTTTAAAGAATTTATCCTCAACTAGTTTTGTGGTGTAGGTGTGTTTTTTTTATAATGTTAACTTCAAATAATACTTATAGTAGCACAAGTTCCTGGATGGCACGTAAGTCGGAAGTAATGAGTTTAGGTACAAGGGAGCAGAGCCAGTGGTTGTTCTGTAGGCAAGCGTCAGTGACTTGAATTTGATGCGAGCGGCAACTGGCAACCAGTACAATTTAGTGAGGAGAGGAGTGACGTGTTCTCTCTTCGGCTCGCTAAAGACCACTCTAGCTGCTGCATTCTGGATCAGTTGCAGAGGTCTGACAGAGCAAGCTGGAAGATTACATTTTAAGGAATTAAAAAAATACTAATGAGAACTAATGAAATCAGTAACGAGTAAAAATAATTTTACAAAGATACAGTAGTCATTATTAAACTTCAAATGTATAAATGTCCCGATTGTTCATTATTTACTGCAGCCATGCAACCACAGACCATTGAAGTGGCAGCTCTAGGAAGACCTCTGTATCCTGGTATGCTGTATGACTGCCGCAAGGACACCTTCATTCCAGGTGGTGTACAGTATCTACTAAAATGCTTTTTATTCCCTTTTTCACCCAAATGTGAATAAACAAAACAATATATGTCTGGTCATTTTGAGACATAAGATGAAGCACACAACTATTAAATTAATAGTCTTGTAGATACAAAATCGGCATGTGCACTTCAACATTACTTCCCATCATCATATGCAAAGCCTGTTAAAGCCATTTCTCATTTCAGGTGTCACTCTGTGGGATGAGAAATCACTGAAAGCGGATTTGGACAGTCATTCACAGCTCATGACAGATTTGAAGTTCAGTAGCTCTGACTCTCTCTCTAGTAAGTCCAGTCTCCTGGATGTGAGTGCTTCCCTGAAGGCCAGCTTCTTGGGAGGGCTGGTGGAGGTGGGAGGATCTGGCAAGTTCCTGCGTGACACCAAATCCTCAAACCAACAATCCAGAGTTACAATGTATTACAGCGAACGCACAAGATTCGAACAGCTCACTATGAGGCATCTGGGCAAGATCACCTACCCTCAGGTCTTTGACCAGAAAACTGCAACTCATGTGGTCACGGCTGTACTATACGGAGCTCAGGCCGTCATGGTGTTTGATCAGACATTTTCAGAAGAGGAAAAACAGCAGAAGATTGAGGGAGAACTGGATATCATGGTCAAGAAGATTCCTCAATTTTCCATTCAGGGACAAGGAGCTGTAAATATAATAGAAGGTCATGAGGATAGGTCTGAGAGCATCTCCTGCACATTTTATGGGGACGTCCGCCTTGAGCAGAACCCCACCACTTACACGGAGGCCCTCGAGGTGTACAAGAAGCTCCCCACTATACTGAAGGAGAATCCACAGAATGCAGTTCCAATAAAAGTCTGGCTCTATCCTCTTTCTCTACTGGATACAAAAGCAGCTCAGTTGGAGAGAGAAATTAGCACAAGTCTGGTTTCCAACACTGAAGATATAATCGAGGGGCTGGGAGAAGTAGAGAGGACATGCAACGACCTCTCCAGAAAAACACTGGTAAATGTTTTCAAAGACATTAAAGAGAGGCTGCATTCGTTTCAGGGCTCATTTAGCATTTACAAAGCGGTGCTCCTGAAAGCACTGGCCAAGGTCTTGCCTGCTATACGAGGAGGAGAGATGGAGCAACATTCATTGGAATACATCCTGAAGATCCACTACAGCTCCCCCTTTAATGCTGACATGCTTAACCAGTGGTTAGATCATGCAAAGGCTGAAGTTAATCTCTTGAGTTCTCACACCGAGATACTGAAGGGAATCAAAACTGAAGACTCAAACCGTCTCAACACCATCCTCCTTGATCCTAATATTGATGTTGTGGTGTGCTTGACCTTCACATCTCTGAAGTATGAGGACCCAGAGCTTTCAGCCATGAAGAAGTTTCTGCAATCTAACAAGTTTAAAGAGCTAGATGTGGAAGTGAAACTGTTTTCTAGCACATTAGCACCTCTAAGAAAGTGGTCGAACTATCCTGATGTCAAATCAAAGATGAGAGAGAACTTCTCTCTTTTCAGAAGTTTTTCAGAGGCTAATAAAGATAAAAAGAGATATCAATTCATTATTTCTGCCATCCCCGATCCCTCCAGTCCAGGCTCCTCTATCCATCTGTATGAATCAGGGAAGCTGACAGACACACAGTTCCAGCCCGTGTCGAAGCCTCCTCCTCCAATAGTGATGAAGGTCCTGGAGCGCAGTGTGACCCTGAAACTGCAGAAGTCCCCAACTGGAGAAACTGTGCAGTACAGAGTGGAGTACCAGCAGGTGAGAGCAGATTCTGGCACTGAGGAAAAGTGGCTTGTCAAAAACACAGTTGAAGAAGACTTTACTCTGACTGGATTGGAGTTTGGAAAGCAGTACTTGATCCGCTACAGGATAGTAGGTAAAGTGGGAGTGAGTGAAGCCAGTGACACTATCGGCTCCATACCGCCTTCAGGTAAGTGACATATGCACTTTTTTTTTTGCATTAATCTTTATCTTTAAAAAAAAAAATATATAATTTGCTTTATTCACACAGTCAATGTTTGCATTGACAACCATATTACCCTGACAGGTGGGGTTATTAATAAATGTGTAACATGTTGTAAAGTGTTTTCCAAATAATCCTTAAAGACACAGAACATATTATGTATTTAATGTCAAATTTAGGCTACTGTGCTTAATCATATGAAATTCACAATAAGCAATAGAAAAGCCTTGAACAAGTGAAACGTACATTTCTCTTTATGAAAAACAATTGGACATTTAAAAACATTGTTCACATAAAAATTAAATAAAAAAATGAATAAATGGCTCATAACACACACAAACAACAAATAATCAACTTGAAACACAAAAACGGTTGACTCTTAAGCCCATTGTATCATGGCATTTCTGCAGAAAGACCTCAGGCATCTCTGAAAGCGAAATGATTATGATTAATATAAATAGTATCTTTACTTTAACAAATGCAAATCTAATCATTTATATTCTTTAATAATAGTCATTATAAATGATTCATAATAAATGTAAAGTATACAGAAGTTTATTGTGAATCTATAAATCTGTATAGACCTGTTCCCCCAGTGTGCTTCAGCACTAAAGAGCATTTCCCTCAAGAGTGCAAGCGGGTGACGAGCATCTTTTTAAAGAGCCATTCATGTTCTCGTTATGCAGCGCTACCCAGACCAATCGGCGTGTGACATGAAGAAGTGCATGCTGGTTAGAAAGTTTGTCCGATTTGAGAAAGCGCAGATGCCACGTGACTGTGCCGTATGGCGTCAAAGTACCGTGAGAGCGCACAGAGAGCAGCCGGCTGATTCATTCTGCGCAGATTCTCCAGAGCGGCTGCACAAGCTCTGATGACGACATGGCTGTTTCACGATTGGCCAGATTCACCGCATGACAGCAATCACATGTGTTTCGTGTTTATTCAGTTCCACTAATGCTCACAAATCTATTTTTTTATAACAGTAAAATCTCTTTTCATGAAGTCGCGATGTTATATTGAGAAGCAATAAGCATACAGCTTTATATGACAATAATCTGTCAATATTGCATCAGTTTGTAAAACAAATAAGCAAGCACAAATGTAGTACAAGAGTATTTTTTGAGAAACAGCCTGTCAGTGGCTAAATTGTCCATCAAGTGCGGATTACTGAAGATAACCGTATAAACATGTAACATTCTGATGAATACATACACAAACAGCAGACACATCTCTAAAGATGAAAACGATTACAGCTGACTTATCCTTTTGAAAATATGCACAGACCTACTGAAGGAGCTTGGAGCCACAGAGAAGCAACTGAAAGAGAAGCAACTAGCTCTGGAAATCCGACTTGCTAACAGTGAAGCTCAGATTGAGGAAATCAAAAAGGCAAGCCGAGGTGAGACTAGTGTTTTTGAAGACCAATGTGCTGTAATATCATATACACTGAAAAACAATTGGTGTAGGGTTTACTTTGCAATTATTTGTGAGATTTCCAATGTCTGATTGAAAACTGTTTTAAAGAAATGGCATGTATCACACACTGAATTAAATGTGAAAATTTGAAGTAGAAATAGTATTTTCCTGTAAAACAATAATATTCGTTTAATATATTTTTTAAAAATGTAAATGTGTTTCCAAAAAGTGTTGAATAGAAATTGTCTGCAGTGCTACTGAGCCAATTTTCAACATTTTAAGAAGGTATATGTTCTCCGCAGGCAAACCAAATGTGGCGTTTTCAGCTTCATTGGGATCAGATGGTTTCTTTGGACCAGTTAACACAGATACAACACTGGCTTACAAGAAGGTCTTCATTAATGTTGGTGAAGCCTACAACCCGGCCACAGGTATTGTTAATCCACACTGCTGAACACAATATCAACACTTGTATAATTCATGTCTACAGCTGTTAAATGGAGATCTGTCTCACTCTTTAACAGGGATTTTCACAGCGCCGGTACGGGGAGTTTACTATTTCAGTTTCTTCTACCACTGTGGAACTAATAATCCAACAGTGTTGATCTTGTATAGAAATGGAAAGTATATAGCAAGAACAAAACACCACAAGTGTAGCAGTAACACAGAGAACGGAGGCAACGGTTTAACGCTGCTGCTGGAGAAAGGAGATCAAGTCTATATGGTACTCGAAAAGTACGCATGGATCTGGGATAGTATCTTTGATAATGTCTCAATGTTCAGTGGTTTTCTTATCAATGCCATGTAAATAAAATACATCCTGGGAACAAACATAACAGTTTTGAAACATGTTATAGGGTTACAAGTTAGGGTGAAATATCAGGCTACTTAATCCAGTCTTTGTTTGATGTGAATAGAACTTTGCAACATCAAAATAACAGCCTCAAATTACTTTAAAATGGCCATGTACTCTGTTTGGTTAATACTACACAAGTGTTTGTAGCTAGCATTTGTTTCCATGGTTACTTGTTTGATTAATGCACTGCTCCTGTTTCTAATTTCTCTCTTTGGTTTGGTTTAGTGTATAAATAGTATATCCTATTTTCTGTTAGTCTTTGTTCGATGAAAGTGGGTTGTTTGGTTCATGCTTTTTGAGAAATCTGAGTGTACAGCTATTTTTGATTTTGTTAATAAATGGAGACTGCTGAAATTAGATCCTACTTTTTTGTGTGTGAAAAATCTGTGCTGCAACAGCCATGGCAGTTTTATGTTTTGTATTGTATTTGATTCTTCAGGCTGTTATGGCAGTGGAAGAAGAAACACCTCGATTTTATTCATACCCATACAAAAATGTAATATATGGCCATATATGTACTTATATTTTAAATAGCATGACATATATCTATACATATATTTGACTTATATGAGAACACAATATATGCCTGCAACATATATCTATACATATATTTGACTTATCTGAGAACACAATATATGACTGCAACATATATCTATACATATATTTGACTTATCTGAGAACACAATATATGACTGCAACATATATCTACATATATTTGACTTATCTGAGAACACAATATATGTCTGCAACATATATCTATACATATATTTGACTTATCTGAGAACACAATATATGCCTGCAACATATATCTATACATATATTTGACTTATCTGAGAACACATTATATGCCTGCAACATATATCTATACATATATTTGACTTATCTGAGAACACAATATATGCCTGCAACATATATGAACATTTATGTGTCCAAACATGTGAAGAAAATATTTGAGTTCATCCATATATGATACCATATATCTGCATATATTACAGTATAGTATTGGTTTCTCGCATATATGGACAACATTAATTATAAATATGTGACATACATATTTGTTTTCAACATATTTAATAAATGTATGTAAACATACACTGTAACCCTTTACTGTAAATTTATAACGAATTTCTTACAGAATTGTACTGTATTTCCATAATACAGTATTAAGATGTATCTTTTACAGAACAGCTGTAAATATACAGCACATTTCTGTTTTCGTCCTGATAAATTCGTTACCATCAAACTGACTGAAAAGTCATTGCATTGTGGGATTGATTTCTTTCGCGCTCAATTCAGTTCAAATGTGACGCGTCATGCGAGCAGCAGCAGCAGACAGTAACGTTAGGCAGCTACAACAGGCAAACTCGTTTTGTCAGCGGGATTCAACTGAACAAATAATCATTCCTGTTATCAAGATAAACAATGTCTGCGAATCTGTGAGCAATTTTAAAGCTTGTTTGAGGTTCGGTTCGGTTCGTGTTTCAAACATTAGTTGCCTGTGACGCAGCAGAAAATGGACGACGTTAACGGTAGCAGCTACCTGAAGACGGATGGAAGAATTTGTCATTGAATAATCTAACCTGCGCGTGACGATAAGTGGGATTTAGAGTTTGAGAAGATGGAGAATTGTTCAACTGAGTGATACGGTAAGCCAATATATAAGTTTTTTTTTTTTTTTGCGTTTCTACATTAATTGTTTTCACGTATTTGGTTTGATTTTGCGAACGCGGTTTAACGTGGCCGCGCAAGCAATTCACTGACTCTGTTCCACCTGTTTACCAAGTAACGTTAACTTCGACATTTCATATAATAGGCAACCTTTACCATGCTATTTGCATGACGTGCATTTGATATATATTTTTTTCGTTTTAGGCTTTGTAATCTGATGGCCATTGTTAATGTAAGTGCTTTTAAGTAGTGTTACAGTTATAGTCTAGCCTATGTGGTAAAAAAAAAATGCTGTCAAATTCTGTCAGTTCTGTGATCGTGCTTTTGAATCGTTGTCAGAATTTTGCTAGCACATGAAAATCCATGTTCCTAATGCTGTTTTCAAATGTAGTAGGCCTATTCCTGATTGCCATCCCATGGTCCTACAACTACTCCCTAATTCAAAGAAGTTAGACGGTGTTATCCTTCAAGCAGATAAGTAGAGATTATTCAGCAAATCTCATTAATTTGTAATATGTTTTATGTTTTGGTTCGTTTGATCAAGGTTGTGCTGTCCTTTTTAAAAATTGTTTCAGGAATTTGCATCGCTGATGTCCAGCAATCTACATTTGCCAGAAAGTCCACGACTTATTTCCTGGTATGTAAACATTAAAGGGGTAGATGAAACCTAAAATGAAAAGCCATCATTAACTCACCCCACTGCAAAATATGTTTTTCTTAATTAGTGTTTTTATTTTGTTTCCAGTCCAGATTAGGGATGGGCATTCGATTAAATTTTCTTAGTCGATCGTCGGGAGAATTAACGATCGACTATCGATTAATCATTAATATTTTTATATTGAAATTCATTATTTCTTTAACTTTTTATGAATTAAAAATGCTATGAAAATACAAAAATACAGTTTGTTTGTCCTCGATGAGATCTTTATTACAAGAAGATCAACAGTGAAACTGGACGTTCGGTAGACTTGAAGATATGCCCTGCGGTGCTCTAAAACAGCGGAACCTGCATGTCACGGTAGACGTATTCTCTGTTCCTTTTAGTCTCGTGTTTATGTTGTTGTGTGAGCGCGTGTGTAGTGGGTGTGAGTGTATGACATCACCTGATCCGCTCCAGCTGATCATCATCACTTCACCAGCTGCAATCAATTCACCCTTCTATAAATACTCACCGTTGTTGTATCATCCTTGTCAGATCGTTTGTTGATGTCCTTCGTGTTGGTGTTCCGGTGTCCGTTCCTGCCTTGTGTTCCTGTTCCCGTTCTTCGTGGATTCTTGTCGTCTTCTCACCGTCACCGTCAGCACGTCATCACGGATCCTGACCATCTTGTCCCTGCGTCACCCATCTCACATCTGCTTGTACTGTTGACTGTGTTGCCGTAATAAATACTTGCACTTGCTTCCTGTCTCATCTAGTCATTATGACAGAACGATCTGACCACGGAATGGAAGCAGCGAGCGCGTCTTCTGGAGCGTTGGAAGAGTTCATTCATCACAGTATCCGAAGAATGGATTCGCAACAACAAGAGATCGGCGACACGGGTCGCGCAGTACAAGCCCTGGTGACGCAGGTGTCCGAGCTCACCCAGCAGATCCATCGCCTACAGATTCCCGCTGCGCCGCCCACACCGGCTGTTCCCCCCGCAACATCTACAAGACCTTCCCAGTCCGAGCCTCGTCTACCCACACCGGAGACCTATTCAGGTGAACCAGCTTTTTGTAGAGCATTCTTGACACGTTGTTCAATGCACTTTGCTCTTCAACCACAGACTTTCAGTACTGAACAGGCCAAAGTGGCGTTCGTTATCACCTTGCTGACTGGGAAGGCGGCACTCTGGGGAACGGCGGTGTGGGAGAATCAACATCCATGCTGCGCCTCGTTCCAGACCCTCTCCGCCGAGATGAAGAAGGTCTTTGACCGAGCGCTTTCGGGGAGAGAGGCTGCCAGGACATTGGCGGATCTTCGTCAAGGTGAAGGATCAGTTTCAGATTTTTCTATCGAATTCCGGACCCTGGCGGCGGAGTGCGGCTGGAACGAGGAGGCGCAGTGGGATATGTTCCTGCATGGGTTGGCTGACCACGTCCAGAAGGAGATCTACACCTTGGATCTACCCACCACACTGAACGGGTTGATTGACTTAGCTCTGCGGGTGGACGCTCGTCTATCCAGGATCGAGCGCCGAGTTCCGTCCACCCGTACCTTCGGAGGGGTCGACGGTTCAAGATCCAACGGCAGGGACGTGGTCAGCCCAGTCTACGATCCCGAGCCCATGCAGGTGGGTCGAGCTCGGCTTTCCCGGGAGGAGAGGGAGAGGCGGAGGTCCCAGGGCCTTTGCCTATATTGTGGAGGAGCGGGACATTTTTCATACAACTGCCCGGTAAAAGGCCAAGCCCGATAGTAAACTTGAGGCTACTATCGGGTGGGATCTCCGCCAGGAAGACCTCATCAGCTGTTACATCTACCTCCACGCTCCTCCCGGTAAGACTAAGGTGGTCAGTCCACCAGCACGACTGTCGAGCACTTCTGGATTCTGGGGCTGAGGGTAATTTTATGGACCACTCATTCGCACAACAGTTACAGATTCCCCTTAAACCACTCACTCACAGAATCGCAGTTCACGCTCTTAATGGACAGATACTTCCCACCATCTCACTATCCACTGAAGAGTTAACCCTCATCACTTCTGGCAACCACTCTGAGACTATTTCATTCTACATCATGGATTCACCTCTGGCACCCGTCGTCCTCGGACATCCCTGGCTCATTCAACACAACCCTCGAGTGGACTGGCATCATAAAGTCGTGCTGGAGTGGAGCAAGGAATGTCATAAGTCTTGTCTCGTGTCTGCTTGTTCGTCTGTGCCTGTTTCTGTTTTTCAGGAGGAAACAGGGGATTTGTCTAACGTGCCCGCGGAGTATCTGGACCTGAAGGAAGTGTTCAGTAAGTCTCGTGCTGCTTCTCTTCCTCCGCATCGTCCCTATGACTGTGCAATAGATTTACTGCCAGGTAAGTCTCCGCCTAAAGGCAAGTTATATTCACTCTCTATTCCGGAGAGGGAGGCTATGGAGAAATACATTTCTGATTCTCTAGCAACCAAGTTCATTCGCCCTTCCTCTTCTCCAGCGGGGGCGGGGTTCTTTTTTGTGGGGAAGAAGGACGGTTCTCTGCGACCTTGTATTGACTACCGGGGGTTGAATAACATCACGGTAAAGAATACTTATCCTTTGCCGTTGATGTCTTCAGCCTTCGAGAGGTTGCAGGGAGCGTCCATCTTCACTAAATTGGACTTGCGTAACGCTTATCATTTGGTTCGCATTAGGGAGGGGGATGAGTGGAAAACTGCCTTTAACACCCCCAGGGGGCACTTTGAATATTTGGTCATGCCCTTCGGGTTGTCCAACTCCCCGGCAGTTTTCCAAGCACTGGTCAATGATGTGTTGCGAGATATGATCGATCAGTTCATATATGTCTACCTGGACGACATATTGATTTTTTCTTCTTCTCTCCAGGAACATGTGCAACACGTCCGACAAGTGCTTCTGAGGTTGCTAGAGAATGGGCTTTTTGTCAAGGCGGAGAAATGCGAATTCCATGCACAGTCAGTTCCTTTCCTTGGGTACATCGTGTCATCTGAGGGGATGCGGATGGACCCTGAGAAGATCAAGGCTGTGGTAGATTGGCCAAGCCCGGATTCTCGCAAGGCCCTGCAGAGGTTCCTGGGGTTCGCCAACTTCTATCGGCGTTTTATTCGCAATTTCAGCCAACTAGTCGCACCTCTGACCGCCTTGACCTCCCCCAGAACGACGTTCAGGTGGTCTAACACAGCCGAGGCTGTGTTTACCAAACTGAAGAGCCGCTTTGTTTCAGCCCCCATTCTTGTCGCCCCTGATCCATCACGTCAGTTCGTGGTGGAGGTCGACGCGTCAGAGGTGGGAGTAGGTGCAGTGTTGTCCCAACGCTCTCCTGTAGACGACAAGGTGCATCCATGCGCGTTTTTTTCTCATCGGTTGTCCCCGGCAGAACGAAATTACGACATTGGCAACAGAGAGTTGTTGGCAGTTAAGCTAGCGTTGGAGGAATGGCGCCACTGGTTAGAAGGGTCAGGGGTACCTTTTATCGTCTGGACTGATCACAAGAATTTAGAGTATATTCGCACTGCTAAAAGACTGAACTCCAGGCAGGCTCGGTGGGCACTTTTTTTCGGTCGTTTCGATTTTTCTATCTCGTACCGCCCGGGTTCTAAGAACATCAAACCCGACTCTCTATCTCGCATATTTGATTTTTCCGCACGCCCGACTACTCCCGAGTGCATTTTGCCCGAAACTCTAGTCGTTTCCACACTCTCATGGGAGATCGAATTGAGGGTCCAGAAGGCCTTAGAAGGGGTAACGCCTCCGCCCGGGTGTCCACCGAGCCGCTTATTCGTGCCGGAGGGATTACGGTCCGACGTTATCCAGTGGGGTCATGGTTCCAACGTGGCGTGCCATCCAGGAGTAAATCGAACTAATTTTTTAGTCAAGCAACGGTTCTGGTGGCCACGTATGGCTCGCGACATTCACGATTTTGTCTTGGCTTGCTCGATTTGTGCCACTGGTAAGACTTCCAATCGACCTCCTGATGGGTTACTTCAACCGCTGTCGGTTCCTTCGAGACCCTGGTCCCATATCGCTCTAGATTTCATTACCGCCCTCCCACCCTCTCAAGGGAACACGGTCGTTTTGACTGTGGTGGACCGGTTCTCGAAGGCAGCCCATTTTGTCCCCTTACCCAAATTACCCTCAGCTAAGGAGACAGCGGTAGCCGTCGTAGACCACGTCTTTCGCTTACATGGCCTCCCGATTGACGTGGTCTCTGACAGGGGACCCCAGTTTGTGTCCAAATTTTGGCGAGAATTTTGTAGATTACTGGGGGCGACGGTTAGTCTATCCTCAGGGTTTCATCCCCAGAGCAATGGTCAGACCGAGAGAGCCAACCAAGATTTGGAAAGGGTGTTGCGATGTTTGGTGTCCAAGAATCCTTCCTCTTGGAACCAGCAACTCTCTATGGTGGAGTACGCTCACAACACGTTGCCAGTGTCGGCCACGGGCCTTTCCCCATTTGAGTGTAGTGTAGGTTACCAGCCACCTATTTTTCCCAGTCTGGAATCCGAGGTTGCGGTTCCCTCCGCTCACGCCTTTGTCCAGAGGTGTCATCGTACTTGGACTAGAGCCCGTGAGACTCTTCTCCAAGTGGGAGCGCGCACCAAGGCCAAGGCCGATCGCCACAGGTTGAAGCCTCCCGTATACGTCGTGGGTCAAAAAGTGTGGCTTTCTACTAAGAACATTCCTTTGCGTACCGTCTCTAATAAGCTTGCACCTAAATTTATTGGCCCGTTTACTGTCACCAAAATCATTAGTCCGGTGGCAGTCCGCCTCAAATTGCCTCCCGCGTACAGGAGGATTCATCCCGCCTTCCATGTGTCTAAAATTAAACCAGTGTTTCATTCTCACATTAATCCGCCTGTCCCGGTTCCTCCCCCACCGCGACTCGTAGATGGGGAGACCACTTATTCGGTTAATCGTATTCTGGACTCTAGGCGGAGGGGACGCGGATTTCAGTACTTGGTGGACTGGGAAGGTTACGGTCCGGAGGAGAGAAGTTGGGTACCTGCTAGAGACATCCTGGATCACTCCCTTATCGATGATTTCAATCGACAGGTAGGAGGGCCTGGGAACGCCAGGAGGCGTTCTTAGGAGGAGGGGTACTGTCACGGTAGACGTATTCTCTGTTCCTTTTAGTCTCGTGTTTATGTTGTTGTGTGAGCGCGTGTGTAGTGGGTGTGAGTGTATGACATCACCTGATCCGCTCCAGCTGATCATCATCACTTCACCAGCTGCAATCAATTCACCCTTCTATAAATACTCACCGTTGTTGTATCATCCTTGTCAGATCGTTTGTTGATGTCCTTCGTGTTGGTGTTCCGGTGTCCGTTCCTGCCTTGTGTTCCTGTTCCCGTTCTTCGTGGATTCTTGTCGTCTTCTCACCGTCACCGTCAGCACGTCATCACGGATCCTGACCATCTTGTCCCTGCGTCACCCATCTCACATCTGCTTGTACTGTTGACTGTGTTGCCGTAATAAATACTTGCACTTGCTTCCTGTCTCATCTAGTCATTATGACACTGCAGCTGCGAGCAGGCATTCTTAAACAGAGACCCATGGCCACTTCATCCGTTTCCTGTGATCGGATAGCTATCCGATTGTGAAAAGCCCAAATGTAAATGCCCTCCGAAACGCATTCGAGACGGATTTAAACCCGATCGCTCAAACCACTTCAGGAGGAGATCTGAGACGCATTCCAGACGAAACTGGACAAGTGTAAATGCATCTGGTTGTTGAAACCACATATGTAAATTTGACTTAACGTTATCCCAAAAATGCTAAGAAATAAACGTGTGAGAGCGTTTATTTCTTAGCATTTTTGTCATTTTTAGCATGACATGTCATGTTATAGCCAGATATGACGACGCTACTTCAACACGCATCACCACAGATGAGCATCTATTCATCAAGCCAACGTGCAGACTATCGCAAATCAAAGTGAAAGTCATTCATCAACACACAATCATCTTCATTAAAAGTAAAGAACTGAAATGATCTTACCAGGGCTGTTGCCGCAATATCTTGTTGCGGACGTCTTTGATTTAGACATTTTCGCTGATGATCAATAAAATGCAGCTCATATCAGTTGCTTTCGGTGACGTGCAACAATTTAAATGCATTTAGCGCGGGAATTCAAGATCGGATTTATATCCGTTTTGCAAAAACACATTTATGTGACCAGGTGTAAATGGAATCGTTTTGATAAATCAGATAGCTATCCGATCTGAGAAAACGCATGAAGTTCCCATAGAACTTCTGCACCAGTCTACTGATTTCTGTTGAGAAAGATAAGCATGTTGACATGATCTGGGATCAGACGTGACCGCAACCTGGTGACAGCCAGTCCAGCCGCCGAAAACACCCGCTCTGAGGGGACTAACGTTGCCGGGATGCACAGGTACCTCCGCGCTAAAATGAATTCCATTGCTTCAAGACTCACTCTACGCAACGCAACCTGCATTAGATTAATCGATAACAAATAAACGTGATCGACGAAATTCTTAACGATCAATTATCGATCGTCGATTAATCATGCCCATCCCTAGTCCAGATATCTACAATTCTTACATGAAGAAGCATTTAATAGACACGTAAAAATTGTCTTGTTTTCTTAAAGAATAAGTCAAAATTAAGTGAGTTTATGCTTAAAACAAACAAAATTATATGCCAGTGCATTTTAGCATTCTAACCAATTTTAATTTTTAGTTGAAAAATGTAATTCATAGAACTATGAATAGACAACTACATCGAACCACAGTGGAAACCACAGTAGTTATTTTAATTATTAATATTATTTATTTATTCTTTTTTTTTTATTATTCCATTACAGGTCAATCTCTAAGCAACCAGTGCTGGATATTAAGTTTGGAAGGTCAAGGTGTGTGTGAAGGATCACAGCCTCTTCATCACTGGCGTGGCAGCGCTGTTTGCCGCCTCCTATAACTTCAGCTTGCAGTACAGGAAGAGGCAGCACCTTGAGTTTGTTCAGAGGTTAGTCATTGGCATATTTGCCATTCATATATGTGTATATATATATATATATATATATATATATACATATATTAGACTGAATTGTGTCACTAACCTTGACTTGACAGTATTTATTATGTTGACTACTGGTATGAACAATATGGCCCTGGTTTCCATACAGGGCTTAGCTTAAGCCAGGTCTAGGCCTTAATAAAATTAGGGTATTTAAGCAGATTTTATAATAATGTATCATAAAAAAAAAAAAAAAAACATTACTGGTGTGCATCTTGAGATAAAACAGTGGCAGTCATATATTTTAAGATATGTCAGTGCAAGTTGTTTTCAGTTGAAGGATTAGTGAAAATTCTGTCATTAATTACTCACCCTCATGTCGTTCCAAACCTGTAAGACCTTCGTTCATCTTCAGAACACAAATTAAGATATTTTTGATGAAATCTGAGAGGTTTCTGAACCACCCATAGACAGCAACGTCTTTGCAACTTTTAAGGCCCAGAAAGCTAGTAAAAACATTGTTTAAATAATCCATGTAACTAGTGCAACCTTAAAGGAGAACTCCGGTCAATTTTAACATTGAGCTAATTTTTTTGTAAATTTGGAGTGCTGTCAGTACAGAGAACAACGACAAAAATCGGTGTTGCCTACACCGTGTTATCCTCTTTTTAAAATTTGCACCCTGTTGACTTCAAGTTTTAAACCTGCTTTTAGCCTCTTAACATCCTTGATGTGTCATTACAAGTGCCCAGCCATGTGAGTGATTCCTTCAGAGTGAACACGAGTGAATCTGACTGCAGTAGATGTGAAAGATCTTGTTGAAACATCTACAAATGTCCGTATATAGGTGAAAATGCCCCTTGAAATCAATTTAAGGTGGCAAATATTACCCCTTAATAAAAAATGTTAATTTCTGTCACTGCTGTAAACTGACCACTGCATAGAATATGAAAAATATGAATATCTTTGTCAGTCAGCTGTCAACAGGCCTAAACAAGCCATGGCACCAAGCACAGAAACACAATCAGTAAAATGTTATCTAATTATTATCAAGAAAACTTTGAAAATATCGATCGAGGCATATTTTGTCAATATTGCACACCCCTAATGCATGGTATTAATTTTGATTTCTTCGGGTCTTAAAAGGCCTTAAATTTGACTTTAAAAAATGTGCAGAAACCCTGCATCATAATATTTAGGTTGAACCACTGTAGCTATATATTTACCAATGTTTTTACCACTTTTCTGGGCTTTGATCAGATTTCATCAAAAATATCTTCATTTGTGTCCTGTAGATGAACAAAAGTCTTGAGGGTGAGTAATAATGACAGAATTTAAATTTTTGGGTGCAAACATGCATTTTAGTCTGGTAAATCATGTTGTCATATATGCAATAAACATTGCAAGGCTTGCAATTAAGTTAAATTATTTCTGTCACAAAGGTTTGGGCTGGATTCTGGCAGTGTGTGCTCTATATAAACGGAGAGTCTAAAGACTGCCTTTCCACTGATACTCTGATGGCACCGGATGAGGGGATGATATTAATGAGCTGGGTGATGAGTAGACAAAAGTTGTAGAATAAAACTTTAAATCTGGCAACCCCACTTCCAAAAATTTAGTTAGTTGACAGTGCGCATGTAAACAGACACATTGAGTTGATGTATTTTACCAGGGCAGAAAAAATATCAGTTATTGATCACAACATCCAACATTGCATTTTTTTTTTTCACAACATCCAACATTGCATTTCTTTTTCACAACATCCTACATTGCATTTTTTTTTTTATGTTGTTCAGTTTTAGACAGCTTTTGTGCTGTATCTCTTTGTCAAAATATATACACTCAGTTAATAATATTTAATTGTTGTTTTTTTCTGCCTTTTAGACGCTTTCTTGACATCAATCCTGAACGTGGATCAAAAACAAAGAAAGGACAAGTAACTTCAAAGAAAACTGGCCAAGTTGTGCAAAACAAGAACACCACTGTAAGCCTACAGGTGTCCTCACTTCTGCGAAACCTTGCAGACTTTGAATGGGATTTCGTTTGCACTTTTATGGACTTCAAAAAAGAAACAGCATTTCACTGTCGTTATAAAGCTTGGAAGAGCCAGGACATTTTTTAATAGAACTCTGATTGTATTCGTCTGAAAGAAGAATGTCAGATACACCTAGGATGACTTGAGGGTGAGTAAATCATGTGCTAATTTAAATTTTTGGGTGAACTATTCCTTTAATTAAGTGCTAACTGTTACCTGTTTGTTGTTAAGTGTTAAAATTGCATTTTATGTTTAAAAAGTAATTCAGCCAACATGTTCACAGAAGGCAATTTAACTAAATAAATGTTTTAAAACCCAGAAAATGTTGTTTTCTTTTTCCTAGTGTGACTACTTTTATGAAACCTTAAAGTATAATATTTTAATTATGTAATAATAAAAGCAGTATTCCCTGTAAAAATACAATTTATTGCTGTCGACAAGTTTAATAATGTAAAATGTGGTATATACTGTATTTGGTAATTACAGTGGAGTACTGTAAATGCTGTTTACTGTAGTAGTGTTGTAAAAATACAGTATGTGGATAGCAACCCAGCTGCCAGTATTTAACTGTAAATTTACAGTGAAAAGTTTTACAGTGTACATGCATGTGATACTGATGCATTTTTAAAGCTGTGGCATATGGTTATGGTACTTTGTGGATGTATTTGTCAAAAATGACAAAGAAATACTATATTTGGTATTACTATATTAAAATACTATATTTGGTATTTACACAATAGACAAAATCTCCAACTATAGGCATTTAATTTCAAGGCATTCAGATATAAGATTTGTATCCCTAATATATGTTAAAGTATTTACTATAGAAATAAGTACATATATGCACAGGGAAACCGCTCAGAAATTGTACGCCGGGGCAATGCAATACTTCGCAGAGAAGTGGAGTGTGGAAGTGGCTTTTATGTGTGTGTGTGAATGAGGTGCAGGTGTGTGTAATCAGTGCAGTGCAGGTGTATGAAGTAATCAGTCCAGGTAGATGCAGGATGGGAAATGTAGTCTGTGAGTGAATATGATAGTCCGGTGTGGAGTGCCCTCTGGTGGCTCTCAAGGGCACTTCAGCTGGTGACCGTTACAAATGCATTTTGTTGCCTAGAGTTTTTTCTTCAAAATGATGTGAAAACCATCCTGCCTAATCATTCACATAACACAATACATTGATTTAAATTTTGCAAGACACTTTTTGTTTGGAAAGGCAATATGCGGAGTGGGCGTCATGATCCAACACCATCATGCATATTTAGTGATTCACACCTGAGGGAGACAATGGCCCTGCATAATGGGGCTGCATACTTAATGAGCCTTTCATTCAAGTGTGTCACTGAGTTCATTCTCATACTGTATTTTCAGTTTTGGAATATGTATCCTCTCCCCAAATTTGTCACTAATAAAACACAAAAAATAGTTTGTTTACATCTACCTTGTAAATATATATTTTTTATTAAAAGGGTTACAATTACAACAACAATTCAAATGTAATCTTTCTTTGTAAAAACTAAAGTATACATTTTATCATACATATTTCAAAGTTAAGGATTCATTACTTTGAATATAGCCTAAGCTACATTGGAACAAACACTATAACATATTATTTGATGACTTTATTTTTGACAAAACATATACTGTATTTAACATATGAGCAAAAATTGGCAAACAAAAGCTTATTTGAGGTGGCAGATATTTTACAGTAAAAACTTTATAATCTATCCAAAACTAGTCAACGAAATGTTGTCTTTCAGATGTCTGTAACATAGGCCTTTCGTTTTTATTATAAGGAATATAAATGTTAATTTGCAGTTTAAAACGTTGCTTATACAAATACATTTTATTTCAACATATTTCAGTCGATTTTTACTTATCTCAGTATAGCAATACAGTTTGCTAAAACATCATCATTCATTCACACACAGAAACGCGATTTAAATTTAAACTGTCTTTTTGCAAGCTGTGGTAAACAGCGCGCGCGTCTCTGCCGTTCATTCATTTACACACAGAAACGATTCACTTGAGAAGGAAAAAAAAACTTACTACAGTATTCCTCAGCTCGGATCTGTTGCTCCTCGAAATACCAGCACTTCTGTTCTGAGGTACATTTTTCATTATTATTCCTCACAGCGCTGCGAGACGGTGTAAACAAGTAGGCTACAATGATTAAACTTGTGTTTTCTCGAGCTGATATGGAGGCGTTCACAGGGTGCATGGATTGCCTCAGTCATTTGCGTTTGAATAGCGCGCGCTCTCGTTGGGCGGGGTCACATTAAAAATAATTAGATGAGATGAGAACGACTGACATCTCGCTCTTTTCTTACAGATTACATGAACTGAGAATATTTGTTTTTTATATAAATTACTTCATTTAAAAGAAGAGAATTCAAGCTTCATGCCTGTGTGTCTGTATGCCTGTTTGACTGAGTATTCGCTGAGTTATTGTTCATTTTCGGACGCGTTTCAGAATGGACTTCACTGACAGAGAGCAAAATTAATCTCTTTTGAACTGATAAAAAAAGCGAGCCTATCGCGCCGGCGCGATTGTCGACCTCAGGGGGTTAACATACACGTAGATAACACAAATGATGCGTTAGGGGCTGCGTTTACAGATTTATTAAACTCCTTTGGGGTCAAGCAAAACGTCACTGGTCCCACTCATCGTCTTAATCATACACTAGATTTAATTATATCACATGGAACCAGTCCAACCGATAAAGAAATTATACCGCAAAGTGATGATGTCACTGACCACTACATGGTAAGTTGTATACTACGTACTGCTGAAATTTGTCATGTTGCGCCGCGTTATCGACCAAGCAGAACAATCCTTCCAACCACTATAGATAGATTCTCGAATAGCTTACCTGATCTTTCTCAGCTGCTCAGTGAACCCAAACAAACAGATGACTAGAGGAAATGACTAGCACTATGAGCACCAACTAAAGCACCATGGTACAACAGTGCTACGCATTTTATCAAGAGAGAAACCCGTAATTTAGAGCGTAAATGGAAACAAACTAATTTAGAGGTCTTTAGAATCGTGTGGGAAGACAGTATGTCACATTATAAAAAGGCCCTAAAAGCAGCCAGGGCTGAGCATATCCGCAAACTAATAGAAAACAACCAAAATAATCCCAGGTTCTTTTTTAACACCGTGGCTAGACTAACTAATAAACAGACATCACCTGAGCAAAATATTCCGTTACAGTTTAGTAGTAATGATTATATGAATTTCTTCACTGAGAAAATAGTCAGCATCAGAAACACAATTGTAAATGTACAATCTTTAACGGTGTCCTATGATTCAGCCTCAATTAACGCCCCTCAAGAACAACTACACCGCTTTACAACTATAGGACAGGAAGAGCTAAATAAACTTATCATTGCATCTAAACCAACAACATGTTTATTAGATCCAATACCCACTAAACTACTGAAAGAAGTGTTACCTGTAGTGGAAGAGCCTCTTCTCAATATTATATGTTCCAAAATTTTCAAGTTGGCAGCTATAAAACCTCTCATTAAGGAACCACAATTAGATCATAATAACCTAGCAAATTACAGACCCATTTCAAATCTTCCATTTATGTCTAAAATACTAGAAAAAGTTGTGTCCGCTCAATTGTGCTCTTTCCTGCAAAAAATTATATCTATGAAAAGTTTCAGTCTGGATTCAGACCGCATCATAGCACTGAAACTGCGCTCATTAAAATTACAAATGATTTACTTCTAGCTTCTGACCAAGGCTGTATCTCAATACTAGTTTTACTCTATCTTAGCGCTGCGTTCGACACTATAGATCATAAAATACTCCTAGAGCGACTACAAAATTATACTGGTGTTCAGGGACAGGCATTATGGGACTGGTTTAGATCATACTTATCAGACCGCTACCATTTTGTCTGTTTAAATGGGGAAAAATCGAAGATAACGTCAGTAAACTATGGAGTGCCGCAAGGATCTGTGTTAGGCCCTCTGCTATTCTCAATATATATGCTGCCACTGGGTAATATTATAAGAAAACATGGAATTAATTTCCACTGTTATGCTGATGACACTCAATTATATATTTCATCACAACCAGATGAAAACACTAAATTATCTAAATTGACAGAGTGCGTTGACCTGTTAACCGTTGCCAGTTTTTTTTTTCTTTTTAGTTCAAAGTTACTATCAGATTTAATATTATACATTGAAAAACTATACATCATTAAAAAGATATAAGACTCAAGTTTCAGTATTTGACCACTATTGTATTCTGAAAAACTTATAGTGACAGTTATTTCTTAATTTGTGTCAGGAGTTATGAAATGAAAAATGAGTCGATACCTTTAATTTGAATTATGTGCGTCAGCCGTTTCATTCATAAAAACACTCCTGTGCTGTCGTCATGACAGCGATTCACAAAACAACGTCCCTCATGGCTTTTAGCTCAAAAATGTGCAGATTTGGAGAAATATTATATATTCTCATAGGTTTACATCAGATTTCTATAGACAGGAATCATTTTTATTGGATTTATACCCAAATGCGTCGATGTAATCATTATGAGTGCTTGGATACTCTGATACTGTGTTTTCAATTCATACCAGCAGCCTGAGGGTGCTATATGCACAATAATAGTCCATATATGGAACATGAAGAAGAGCCATTATCATGTGACATTCCAGGAAGTCCCGAACACACACAGCTAACAAGAGATCGCTGTAACATGCAGATACAGACGTTTTGAAGACAAACATGTTTGCAATGAAATTTGAGTTGCCTGTGTTCTCCAAGCCATGTCAGGTATTTTCATAATAATAGGTTGTATTTATAATGTAATGCAAATCTATATAGACTTTATCGTGGAGAATACTATACAATAATATATTTTCTGTCTGTTTTTTTTTTTTTTATCTGAAGCCAAATTAGATCACAGAATATTATTTAAAGATATAAAATACTGGATGACGTGTAATTTTCTGCTATTAAATTCAGATTAAACGGAGGCCCACAAAACCTCTTGCAATACAACTTTAATTTAGAAGGATGTCCTGTTACTTTATCCACTATAGTAAAAGACCTGGGTGTTATACTAGACCGCAACTTGTCTTTCGAAAATCATATTTCATATGTTACAAGAACAGCCTTCTTCCACCTTAGAAACATTGCTAAGCTACGTAACATGCTATCTGTTTCTGATGCAGAAAAGTTAGTTCATGCATTCATGACCTCGAGACTAGATTACTGTAATGCTTTATTAGCTGGTTGTCCTGCATCCTCAATAAACAAGCTACAATTGGTAAATGGTAAATAGACTGCATTTATATAGTCCTTTCACAGACCTATGGCCACCAAAGCGCTTTGCATATTGCCTCACATTCACCCATTCACTCACTCATTCACACACCAACGGCGGTGTCAGCCATGCAAGGCGCCATCCAGCTCGTCGGGAGCAGCTGAGTGTCTTTCTCATGGACACCTCGACACTTGGTCAGGTGGAACCGGGGATTGAACCACCAACCTTTCAGTTTGTAGACAACCTACATGAACCACTGAGCCACTGCCACCCCTACAGTTAGTCCAAAATGCAGCTGCTAGAGTTCTTACTAGGGCAAGAAAATGTGATCATATAACACCAATTCTATCATCTCTACACTGGTTACTTATTAAGTTCCGTATCAATTATAAAGTATTACTTCTGACCTATAAAGCCCTAAATGGTTTAGCTCCTGGGTATTTAACAGAACTTCTTTCGCCTTACAATCCATCTCGCTCTTTAACCCTCTGGGGTCTGAGATGTTTTAGTAATTGTGCAGTTAATTCTCATTTTCAGTTTTGGAATATGTATCCTCTCCCCAAATTTGTCACTAATTTAACACAATAAAAATGATTTAAAGAAAAGACTTATATTTACCTTTTAATAGTTTGTTTACATCTACCTTGTAAATATATTTTTTTATTTAAAAGATTACAATTACAACAACAATTCAAGTGTAATCTTTATTTGTAAAAACTAAAGTATACATTTTATCATACATATTTCAAAGTTAAGGATTTGATTGATTATTTGATTATTTTTGACAAAACATACTATATTTAACCCTCTGGGGACCAAGCTGTTTTTGGGGTCTTTGAGATGTTCTGACATGCTCTGACATTTGTGCTTTTTTCAGTTATTTATAAACATGTTAATGGCTAAGGTGTAAATTCACTCTATATAGCACAAACAGGGCTACCATAATATGCGAGCAACGTGTATGTAGATGTTTGTATTTTTGAGAGAATAATGTTTATGCGTGGTTATTGAAAAAATAAAAATGAAAGTTTCTGAATTAAGTTAATTAGTTTAACTTAATAAGTTTAATTAAAACACATTAAATATGTGTCCACAAGACTTTTGACTAATGGATGTTGTCGCTTCTAGTTCTGACTTCAAAATTATGTGAAAATAGTCTTGCTTTATCGTTCACATCAAATATCAAAGATTTTACGTTTTGTACTTTTTGCGGATGATACTAATTTTTTTGTATCGGGGAAAAACTTAAAAATATTAATGAAAACTATTGAACAAGTATTGGTCCTACTTCAGAAATGGTTTAATAAAAATAAACTGTCGTTAAACTTAAGTAAAACACTATTTATGTTGTTTACAAATCAAAAATGCCCTGATAACGTTCGTTTGACTTTAAATGGAATAATTATTGAGAGAGTGTCAGAATTGAGGTTTTTAGGAGTACTCATTGATGAAAAATGTAACTGGAAGTCACACATAGCTTATGTAAGAAATACAATTTGTAAAAACATTGCCTGTTTGAGTAAAGTAAAGTTTATGTTAAATTACAAGGCAATGAGAATCCTACATTGTTCCTTTATTTTGCCATATTTTATGTATTGTTTGGAGGTATGGGGTAATTCTTATTTCACTAATTTAATGCCCTTATTTATTTAGCAAAAAAGGGCTATAAGAATAATTAATGGAGTTGCTCCAAGAGAACATACAGGACTGTTTCTGAGGTCAGGACTACTCAAACTGAAGGACTTGGTTTCTTTACAAACTTTATTAGTTGTTTATAAAGCAAAACACTGCCTGTTACCACATGGACTGCAAACCCTTTTTACTGTAAATAGTGAGAAAAGCAGAAGAAATAATGACTTTAAACAACCTTTTGCTGGAAATACCCTCAAACAAATGTGTTTCAGTTTCTGGTGTGAAAAGATGGAATTTTCTAGAAAATGATCTAAAATGTTGTTCAAATATTCTTCAATTTAAATATAAGTATGAACAGAAGATACTTAACTTGTACAAAGATGAATGTGAAAATTGATAAAACTATAACAACAATGATGGTCTCGTCGTTGTTTTCGTTGCCAGAGTTGTCATAATTGCATCGTTGTTTTTGTTTGTTTAGTGTTGTATAAGCAGAATTAATAATACAAATAAAAAATGTAAAAAAAAATTAAATTGAAAGTAGATTACATCTGGTCTGGGCTATTTTGTTATTTTTTGGCATGTCGGTGAGGCCATCTAATTTGTAACTTTCTTAATATAAGAAGGAGGAGTTTATAAGATTTGATTCTTCTTCATCCTCCTGTTCTTCTTGTCATGGAATGTATTTTTGTTGTGTTTGTTGGATTGTTGTTGTTGGTATTTCGTGTTGCATTTCCATGAAAAGAGAATACATAAATAAATTAAATTAAATAATAACACTAAAACAAGTTATCGCGAGAACAGATTTAGATCAGGCGCGTACTAATGGGGTCCTAAGCTCTGACTCACCTCTTCAATCGGACTCAATTGTTCACCACACCGGATCAGGGAACGTACCCGCCGTATCGCCAACCGTCAGCGGTCCAAAGCTCCCAGGTATGTGTGTGGACAGAGAGTTTGGCTCTCCACACGCAATTTACTCCTTCAGACGCCCGCTCGGAAATTGGCTGCTCGTTTTATTGGGGCTTATGCCATCACTAAAATGATCAGTCCGGCAGCTGTGCGGCTCGGGTAGCCACATTCCCTCAAGCGCGTCCATCCTGTTTTCCATGTCTCGTGCATTAAACCTGCTGTCCACTCCCCTCCCTCTCCCCCTCCCACTCGACCCCGGGGACGGGGCCATCAGGATCAGTGCTCGTCGTTTCCAGTGTCACTTTCTGACAGCAACTACCTGTGTCACCCTGCCTGGTCCTTCTGAGTTTCTTTATCCTGTTCTGCGTCCACCTAGACCAGCGGTTTTATGGGTCGCTCTAAACCCTGGGTCGCAACACACCCTTAAAGGGCACCTATTATGACTCTTTTCACAAGATGTAAAATAAGTCTCTGATGTCCCCAGAGTGTGTATGTGAAATTTTAGCTCAAAATACCCAACAGATAATAATGCAAATGAGCTGCTGCTGTCCGCACAGGGGGCGGAGCCTCACGAGCTCGCGCTCAGAGCCAGGACAATCTCATCTGATAATATCAGTACAGAAACTCTCAGTTGCGGTGTTCATTTCGACCAGGAGTCGGACAATAATGCCCACAGAGCCAGAGATTATTTGCTGTATAGAGATAAAACAGGTAGAAAAGTAGAAATATCACAGATTCTTTTTTTATATTTCTTTTTTCTGTATGACCATAAATGATGGAGTAATTTAAGTTTAAAGTGCTACAATGTGGAGAAAATCCAGCAAAACGCGCCGGCGCGTTTGCCGACCTCAGAGGGTTAATGACAACAAAGCAGATAATTTAAGGAAAATGGACTTGCATTTAAAAAAAATAAAAATAAATTGTTTTCATAAAATCATAGTCCATAGGCCTATATAAAATAAACACTCAAAATATGGCTATTTAAATAATGAACAGAGTAATGAAATGAAAGAAAACAACTGTGCGACAGTATGCTGCGGAGTGTGAGGCGCGGCGCTCCACAAACAAGCTGAAGGAAAGGAAACCGAGATGTTTGTTTTCTTTGTTCACGTTGCAGTTTTGAATGATGTCCTGTATGAACAAAATGACAGAGTATGTTTATGTTTCTCCTGTTCGATTACGCCTGCGAATTTCAGTGCCATCTCTTCAATTACATTCATTTCATTAATTTCATTCATGACAATTTTACCCATCTCTGTGTTTTCCCTTCAGTTTTCATAGAGCCAAGTCCCATGTGCACCCCAACTGTTCCCCCTTTCTGCCAGCAGCTATGCTACTTCTTTTAGCTAACACCCCAGCTGACCCTCCTAATCACCCCAACCAATCAATAATCATCTTGATCCACAGGTCCATCATTGTGTAGCTGCCATTGCAGAATGACCTGTTCATCATCTATATTTTGTTGAATCTTGCTGTGCTCATTAACGACAGTAACTAAAGCAACTAGAAGGAAAATGTATCTAAATGATCATATACCAAAAATTATAATCCCAATCCACTAAATACTGGGAGCTGGGTTTCTCCCAAGGTTTTTTCCTCCGTTTTGTCACCTCCATTCTAGATCACCTGGGTCTCATGCCACTGTCACTTCTGGCCTGCTTAATCAGGGACACCTAATATTCAACAACATCATTATTCTGACTGTAGGCTACGACATCACTGTTTTCTCCAAAACTGCTTTATAGATGAAATTAACTAGTTTAAGAAGTGATATTTACAATGGAACTGAATCAACACTGAACTGACTTTAGCTGAACAACAGCCGAAATACATTATTGTCCTGCTATCGCTGTAAAGCTGCGTTGAAACACTCTGTATTTCTGTATTTTTCTCTGTATGAGGGCAGTATTCAACAAAATATCATATTTACATCTTTACACCACAAGAGGGCAGTATTCACCAAAATATCATATTTACATCTTTACACCACAAGAGGGCAGTATTCACCAAAATATCATATTTACATCTTTACACCACAAGAGGGCAGTATTCACCAAAATATCATATTTACATCTTTACACCACAAGAGGTCAGTATTCACCAAAATATCATATGTACATCTTTACACCACAAGAGGTCAGTATTCACCAAAATATCATATGTACATCTTTACACCACAAGAGGGCAGTATTCACCAAAATATCATATTTACATCTTTACACCACAAGAGGGCAGTATTCACCAAAATATCATATGTACATCTTTACACCACAAGAGGGCAGTATTCACCAAAATATCATATGTACATCTTTACACCACAAGAGGGCAGTATTCACCAAAATATCATATTTACATCTTTACACCACAAGAGGGCAGTATTCACCAAAATATCATATGTAAATCTTTACACCACAAGAGGGCAGTATTCACCAAAATAACATATGTACATCTTTACACCACACGAGGGCAGTATTCACCAAAATATCATATTTACATCTTTACACCACAAGAGGGCAGTATTCACCAAAATAACATATGTACATCTTTACACCACACGAGGGCAGTATTCACCAAAATATCATATTTACATCTTTACACCACAAGAGGGCAGTATTCACCAAAATATCATATTTACATCTTTACACCACAAGAGGGCAGTATTCACCAAAATATCATATTTACATCTTAACACCACAAGAGGGCAGTATTCACCAAAATATCATATTTACATCTTAACACCACAAGAGGGCAGTATTCACCAAAATATCATATTTACATCTTTACACCACACAAGGGCAGTATTCACCAAAATATCATATTTACATCTTTACACCACAAGAGGGCAGTATTCACCAAAATATCATATGTACATCTTTACACCACAAGAGGGCAGTATTCACCAAAATATCATATTTACATCTTAACACCACAAGAGGGCAGTATTCACCAAAATATCATATTTACATCTTTACACCACACAAGGGCAGTATTCACCAAAATATCATATTTACATCTTTACACCACAAGAGGGCAGTATTCACCAAAATATCATATGTACATCTTTACACCACAAGAGGGCAGTATTCACCAAAATATCATATTTACATCTTAACACCACAAGAGGGCAGTATTCACCAAAATATCATATTTACATCTTAACACCACAAGAGGGCAGTATTCACCAAAATATTATATTTACATCTTTACACCACACAAGGGCAGTATTCACCAAAATATCATATTTACATCTTTACACCACACAAGGGCAGTATTCACCAAAATATCATATTTACATCTTTACACCACAAGAGGGCAGTATTCACCAAAATATCATATGTACATCTTTACACCACAAGAGGGCAGTATTCACCAAAATATTATATTTACATCTTTACACCACACAAGGGCAGTATTCACCAAAATATCATATTTACATCTTTACACCACAAGAGGGCAGTATTCACCAAAATATCATATTTACATCTTTACACCACAAGAGGGCAGTATTCACCAAAATATCATATTTACATCTTTACACCACAAGAGGGCAGTATTCACCAAAATATCATATTTACATCTTTACACCACAAGAGGGCAGTATTCACCAAAATATCATATGTACATCTTTACACCACAAGAGGGCAGTATTCACCAAAATATTATATTTACATCTTTACACCACACAAGGGCAGTATTCACCAAAATATCATATTTACATCTTTACACCACAAGAGGGCAGTATTCACCAAAATATCATATTTACATCTTTACACCACAAGAGGGCAGTATTCACCAAAATATCATATTTACATCTTTACACCACAAGAGGGCAGTATTCACCAAAATAACATATTTACATCTTAACACCACAAGAGGGCAGTATTCACCAAAATATCATATGTACATCTTTACACCACAAGAGGGCAGTATTCACCAAAATATCATATTTACATCTTTACACCACACAAGGGCAGTATTCACCAAAATATCATATTTACATCTTTACACCACAAGAGGGCAGTATTCACCAAAATATCATATGTACATCTTTACACCACAAGAGGGCAGTATTCACCAAAATATTATATTTACATCTTTACACCACACAAGGGCAGTATTCACCAAAATATCATATTTACATCTTTACACCACAAGAGGGCAGTATTCACCAAAATATCATATTTACATCTTTACACCACAAGAGGGCAGTATTCACCAAAATATCATATTTACATCTTTACACCACAAGAGGGCAGTATTCATCAAAATATCATATTTACATCTTAACACCACAAGAGGGCAGTATTCACCAAAATATCATATTTACATCTTTACACCACAAGAGGGCAGTATTCACCAAAATATCATATGTACATCTTTACACCACAAGAGGCCAGTATTCACCAAAATATTATATTTACATCTTTACACCACACAAGGGCAGTATTCACCAAAATATCATATTTACATCTTTACACCACACAAGGGCAGTATTCACCAAAATATCATATTTACATCTTTACACCACACAAGGGCAGTATTCACCAAAATATCATATTTACATCTTTACACCACAAGAGGGCAGTATTCACCAAAATATCATATTTACATCTTTACACCACACAAGGGCAGTATTCACCAAAATATCATATTTACATCTTTACACCACAAGAGGGCAGTATTCACCAAAATATCATATGTACATCTTTACACCACAAGAGGGCAGTATTCACCAAAATATTATATTTACATCTTTACACCACACAAGGGCAGTATTCACCAAAATATCATATTTACATCTTTACACCACAAGAGGGCAGTATTCACCAAAATATCATATTTACATCTTTACACCACAAGAGGGCAGTATTCACCAAAATATCATATTTACATCTTTACACCACAAGAGGGCAGTATTCACCAAAATATCATATTTACATCTTAACACCACAAGAGGGCAGTATTCACCAAAATATCATATTTACATCTTAACACCACAAGAGGGCAGTATTTACCAAAATATCATATTTACATCTTTACACCACAAGAGGGCAGTATTCACCAAAATATCATATGTACATCTTTACACCACAAGAGGCCAGTATTCACCAAAATATTATATTTACATCTTTACACCACACAAGGGCAGTATTCACCAAAATATCATATTTACATCTTTACACCACACAAGGGCAGTATTCACCAAAATATCATATTTACATCTTTACACCACAAGAGGGCAGTATTCACCAAAATATCATATTTACATCTTTACACCACAAGAGGGCAGTATTCACCAAAATATCATATTTACATCTTTACACCACAAGAGGGCAGTATTCACCAAAATATCATATTTACATCTTTACACCACATAAGGGCAGTATTCACCAAAATATCATATTTACATCTTTACACCACACAAGGGCAGTATTCACCAAAATATCATATTTACATCTTTACACCACAAGAGGGCAGTATTCACCAAAATATCATATGTACATCTTTACACCACAAGAGGGCAGTATTCACCAAAATATCATATTTACATCTTTACACCACAAGAGGGCAGTATTCACCAAAATATCATATTTACATCTTTACACCACAAGAGGGCAGTATTCCCCAAAATATCATATTTACATCTTTACACCACAAGAGGGCAGTATTCACCAAAATATCATATTTACATCTTTACACCACAAGAGGGCAGTATTCACCAAAATATCATATTTACATCTTAACACCACAAGAGGGCAGTATTCACCAAAATATCATATTTACATCTTAACACCACAAGAGGGCAGTATTCACCAAAATATCATATTTACATCTTTACACCACAAGAGGGCAGTATTCACCAAAATATCATATGTACATCTTTACACCACAAGAGGCCAGTATTCACCAAAATATTATATTTACATCTTTACACCACACAAGGGCAGTATTCACCAAAATATCATATTTACATCTTTACACCACACAAGGGCAGTATTCACCAAAATATCATATTTACATCTTTACACCACAAGAGGGCAGTATTCACCAAAATATCATATTTACATCTTTACACCACATAAGGGCAGTATTCACCAAAATATCATATGTACATCTTTACACCACATAAGGGCAGTATTCACCAAAATATCATATTTACATCTTCACACCACACGAGGGCAGTATTCACCAAAATATCATATGTACATCTTTACACCACAAGAGGGCAGTATTCACCAAAATATCATATTTACATCTTTACACCACAAGAGGGCAGTATTCACCAAAATATCATATTTACATCTTTACACCACATAAGGGCAGTATTCACCAAAATATCATATTTACATCTTTACACCACATAAGGGCAGTATTCACCAAAATATCATATTTACATCTTTACACCACACAAGGGCAGTATTCACCAAAATATCATATTTACATCTTTACACCACAAGAGGGCAGTATTCACCAAAATATCATATGTACATCTTTACACCACAAGAGGGCAGTATTCACCAAAATATCATATTTACATCTTTACACCACAAGAGGGCAGTATTCACCAAAATATCATATGTACATCTTTACACCACAAGAGGGCAGTATTCACCAAAATATCATATTTACATCTTTACACCACAAGAGGGCAGTATTCCCCAAAATATCATATTTACATCTTTACACCACAAGAGGGCAGTATTCCCCAAAATATCATATGTACATCTTTACACCACAAGAGGGCAGTATTCACCAAAATATCATATTTACATCTTTACACCACATAAGGGCAGTATTCACCAAAATATCATATGTACATCTTTACACCACAAGAGGGCAGTATTCACCAAAATATCATATTTACATCTTTACACCACAAGAGGGCAGTATTCCCCAAAATATCATATGTACATCTTTACACCACAAGAGGGCAGTATTCACCAAAATATCATATTTACATCTTTACACCACATAAGGGCAGTATTCACCAAAATATCATATGTACATCTTTACACCACAAGAGGGCAGTATTCACCAAAATATCATATTTACATCTTTACACCACAAGAGGGCAGTATTCCCCAAAATATCATATGTACATCTTTACACCACAAGAGGGCAGTATTCACCAAAATATCATATTTACATCTTTACACCACAAGAGGGCAGTATTCACCAAAATATCATATGTACATCTTTACACCACAAGAGGGCAGTATTCACCAAAATATCATATTTACATCTTTACACCACAAGAGGGCAGTATTCACCAAAATATCATATTTACATCTTTACACCACAAGAGGGCAGTATTCACCAAAATATCATATTTACATCTTTACACCACAAGAGGGCAGTATTCACCAAAATATCATATTTACATCTTTACACCACAAGAGGGCAGTATTCACCAAAATATCATATTTACATCTTTACACCACAAGAGGGCAGTATTCCCCAAAATATCATATTTACATCTTTACACCACAAGAGGGCAGTATTCCCCAAAATATCATATGTACATCTTTACACCACAAGAGGGCAGTATTCACCAAAATATCATATTTACATCTTTACACCACATAAGGGCAGTATTCACCAAAATATCATATGTACATCTTTACACCACAAGAGGGCAGTATTCACCAAAATATCATATTTACATCTTAACACCACAAGAGGGCAGTATTCACCAAAATATCATATTTACATCTTTACACCACAAGAGGGCAGTATTCACCAAAATATCATATTTACATCTTAACACCACAAGAGGGCAGTATTCACCAAAATATCATATTTACATCTTTACACCACAAGAGGGCAGTATTCACCAAAATATCATATTTACATCTTAACACCACAAGAGGGCAGTATTCACCAAAATATCATATTTACATCTTAACACCACACGAGGGCAGTATTCACCAAAATATCATATGTAAATCTTTACACCACACAAGGGCATAATACTGCAGTCTTCGTATCAGCTGTGTGTGTAAACATGCAGTATAGTAGGCTAGACTCAGGTAAATGGACCAGAAGAGGTTAGAGCTGTTCTTGACATTGTTAATAATTCTTAATATAACAGTCTGAAATCCATAAATATCTGGGAGAACATTATAAAATCAAATACTCAAGTACTTCAGTTTGCACCAGATTCAAAGAAATGCAATTTAACATTGTACACAGAGCTTATATGCTAACAGTAATAAACACATCTCTCCAGTGTCCTAATGCCATAACAGTATCGGTCTCTGGGAAGGCACCCTCATCTCAGATGTGTGTGTGAGAAGCCATCACCTGTATAAGTGTAGCCGTTTGTGTGTGTGTGTGTGTGTGTGTGTGTGTGTGTGTGTGTGTGTGTGTGTGTGAGAAGCCATCACCTGTATAAGTGGGGCGGCGTGTGTGTGTGTACTGTGCACATTACCCTCTTCATGTCTGGAGGATTCAGATGTTTTTATCATTTCACTGATGTTGGGTTGGAAACTGCTTATGATTAAACTGTGGGTAAATAGCTGAAAGTGTCTTGGCATTGATTACAAGTTTACCGTGTATCCTCAAATGCTACTGTATTTTTTATTGTACTCTCAATGCTGATTATTCTGAAAATGCAATACACATAATTATAATTATAAAACATAATTAAAAAAAACTCGCTCGCTCTCCCCTCAAACACACACAAGTTCTTGCACAAACATTGGTGTTGACAGAAGAAGACGTTTGCAAAAAGCATTTTTGGGATTTAAACACGTATTAAACATGACTTTCTGGGACGGCAACATGCTGTGAATTACTGAATACAGAAAGCATTAAAGCAAAACATCTACAGAGACTTTAAATCACACTTCTGCCGTTTAGGGAATCACAAAGTTGCTCTTGTTCCTCCTCAGCCTGTCATGACTGTAACTCTGCACATTAGTTTTTTTTTTTTTTTTCATTTATATAGCGCTTTTAACAATGTAGATTGTCTCAAAGCAGCTTTACAGAGATAAATGTATAATTTAACGTAAGATTGTTTTGGCTTTATAGCGGTTCTTTAATAAAGTTATTTTCCAGCTAAAGTTAGTTTTGATTGACTCGCTTCCGTCGCAACGATCATTTGTTTTTAAATTAGGGCCGCCAAGACGACACCATTCCCTCTACACAGACTTTAAACGCGAACCTGTGAGAAACGCTGATGGCGTTCAGATGCGCATTAAGAACGGGTTCTATAGTTATGTGCGTTTGAATATATGTGTGCAGGTTTGGAATTTCCTACAAACCAAGCCTAAACAAATTACTGGTGTTTCCTTATAGTTTTGATTCAGAATTTTATTTTATCAATTCGGGGTAGATACGCAAATTGAGTTTTCCCGACGACGCGTTATCTGTAGAGTGGGAAAGGGATCCTCCATAGGGAGAGACTAGTTGGCACTTCAGCACTGCGTTGACACCGGGTCCAGGCGAAGGTCCTTCGTCAGATCTGGAAACGGCCTGGATCCGGCAGGCTGCGGGAAAACCTTGGGATAAACAAAGACACTAAAATTAGCGTAGATGCCATTCTTCTCATGATGTAACAAGTACATCAGGATTTATGGGAAGTGTTCCCGGTTCCAGCTGACCTAATCTATGCAGCCTAATATTGAATTATAGAAGTCTATAATGTATTATGTGAACGCTATGTCAAAGAGATGTGTCTTTAATCTAGACAGTGATTAGTGATTATACACTATTAGTGACCTGTAGTGTTTGCTGTAATAGAGCCGCTGGTTATCTAGCGGCTGCCGGAAGGGCTAGGGTTATATCAACGCGTCTGGTGTGTTATCAGAGGCCCAGGGCCGTGTTTGCCGAAGGGAGTGTGTGTGTGTGCCGGAGGGAGTGTGTGTGTGTGTGCCGGAGGGAGTGTGTGTGTGTGCCGGAGGGAGTGTGTGTGTGCCGGAGGGAGTGTGTGTGCCGGAGGGAGTGTGTGTGTGCCGGAGGGAGTGTGTGTGTGTCTGTGCCGGAGGGAGTGTGTGTGTGTGCCGGAGGGAGTGTGTGTGCCGGAGGGAGTGTGTGTGTGCCGGAGGGAGTGTGTGTGTGTCTGTGCCGGAGGGAGTGTGTGTGTGTGTGCCGGAGGGAGTGTGTGTGCTACACTTCGATAAGCTGCTCTGATAACCGACACAGCAAACACAATTAATGAGCCCCAGAGAGAAGCCTTGGTTTAAATACACGAAATACATTTAAAAGTGTAGTTGTTGAAACGTACATAAGGTAGAGATTTGTGGACACTTTAATGATTTTAGATTGGTAGAGTAAAAATGTTAGTTTTTATTTTGAGGCGAAAAGATTATACAAAATGTGACCCTTTTTTTTTTTTCAATTAGGCAATTTATTTGCGAAACACAAATGATGTCCCTTCATAACACATTGGCTGATGCATCATCATCCCAACCTGGTCTCATAGGAAATACGTGCCTCTGCACACTTTTTACCACATATGTACCACCCAGTTTTGGTTGTGAAACACAGACGTCCACTGGGGGCGCTGAAGAGCGACATTACACAGACGTCCACTGGGGGCGCTGAAGAGCGTCATTACACAGACGTCCACTGGGGGCGCTGAAGAGCGACATTACACAGTCGTCCACTGGGGGCGCTGAAGAGCGACATTACACAGACGTCCACTGGGGGCGCTGAAGAGCGACATTACACAGACGTCCACTGGGGGCGCTAAAGAGCAACATTACACAGACGTCCACTGGGGGCGCTGAAGAGCATCATTACACAGACGTCCACTGGGGGCGCTGAAGAGCGTCATTACACAGACGTCCACTGGGGGCGCTGAAGAGCATCATTACACCGACGTCCACTGGGGGCGCTGAAGAGCGACATTACACAGACGTCCACTGGGGGCGCTGAAGAGCGACATTACATAGACGTCCACTGGGGGCGCTGAAGAGCGTCATTACACCGACGTCCACTGGGGGCGCTGAAGAGCGACATTACACAGACGTCCACTGGGGGCGCTGAAGAGCGACATTACACAGACGTCCACTGGGGGCGCTGAAGAGCGACATTACACAGTCGTCCACTGGGGGCGCTGAAGAGCGACATTACACAGACGTCCACTGGGAGCGATGAAGAGCGACATTACACAGTCGTCCACTGGGGGCGCTGAAGAGCATCATTACACAGACGTCCACTGGGGGCGCTGAAGAGCGACATTACACAGACGTCCACTGGGGGCGCTGAAGAGCGTCATTACACAGACGTCCACTGGGGGCGCTGAAGAGCGACATTACACAGACGTCCACTGGGGGCGCTGAAGAGCGTCATTACACAGACGTCCACTGGGGGCGCTGAAGAGCGACATTACACAGACGTCCACTGGGGGCGCTGAAGAGCGTCATTACACAGACGTCCACTGGGGGCGCTGAAGAGCGTCATTACACAGACGTCCACTGGGGGCGCTGAAGAGCGACATTACACAGACGTCCACTGGGGGGCGCTGAAGAGCGACATTGTTTATAACTCAATATTATCTACTGACTCGTGATCGTGAACACGGATTTCCCCTTTTTCCGTGTCAGTCAGCTCGACTTTCAATCTAATGAATCTCTTTCCAGAGGAAGTATATGTTGTGTCTGCGCCACGTTCTTCTTTCTGCCACTCGGGAACATTGCTTTATTTATTAACTGTAAGCGCTACATTACTCAGCATTTAATCAGAGATTTCTTTGTCCTTGTTTTTATTGCTTTATATTCTGTAGGCTTCACACCATTGTAAACCATCGTCAGTGGTTCCTTCCAGTCAAAATACAGCAAACATCTTCTCCTGGTTAATTACCGAGACTGCAGAGTTGTGCTACGGCTATCGCTTCTAAAAGCTGCTGTTTATGTTTTGAGAAATAGCGTTTTTCTATCGGTTTGTTGTGTCAGATCTGACGGTAATCTACAGTACCCATGAGCCTTATCGACATTATGACCATCAGTTTAACTGTTTCTCCGTCGATTGTGCGAACAGGGGATTCGTTTTGGATATTAATTTAATTAAAATGAATTAATTTAATTAGTGGACACCCGTGATCCTAAGCATCCGTTGCTATGGAGACGCAGCCAGTCGAGGTTTATATGTAAGTTACGAGGTTCATACGTAATGATCACGTTTTGCTTAAATGTTCAAATTGATGCCTTTCTTTGTCATTACATCTAGTTACCTAGAAGATGTCATTTTCTCTCGCACATCATTGTAATGTGTCAGTAGGGATGGGACGGTATGAAAGTTTCATATCACGGTAATAGTGACCAAAATGATCGTGATTATCAATATAATCACGGTTTTGTTAAAACGAGATGAAAGTGTTAAAATGTAAAAAATGTATAAAATATGAGTCAGGTGTTTCTATCAACTGGTTTGGAGGGAATGAATTAAGATCCTCCCGCACTGAAGCCGTCCCAGTATTAGTTGCTGACCCTTTCCCAGTACAGTATTGGGTAAAGTCATGTGTTTATATTACTATAGTTGTTACATTACCATCAACAACTTTACTTGTTGCTACCATCAATTACTTTACTATTTTTTCATGCTGACAATATTTGCTTATAAAAGACTATACCCTGTATCACGTCATCCATGAGAGGCCTTCATTTTCTCCCTCGCCGTCCACATGGTATATCCCAGGGGTCGGCAACCTTTTTGTCATAAAGTGCCATTTTTAAGTTTCCGAGTTCATCACTGTGCCTCAACACACACATAGCCTATATATATATATATACACAGACACACACACTCATATAAATACACAAACATTTTACATTTTCATAATGGCTTACACAGAAATAGTACAGAAATGTAAATATTTCTCTTGAAATTTGTTTTAGATTTAGACAGTTTAATAGTATTTATAACTCCTAACTAGAGATGCACCGATTACAATTTTCTAGGCCGATTCCGATTTCTGATTTTTCATTGAGTTTGACCTGCCGATACCGAGTTAATTTTTTCTAACCACTTTACAGCACACACCAATATTTATTTTCTATATATATTTTTTTTAAATAAAATAACATATCCTTTTACCCAAACTGAATAATAAAAGCAAGTTTAAATGGGTAAATTTTATATAAATATTTTTGAGTCTGCATTTTCTTTTCTGACATAACCTAATCCAGTTCTTGTTAAAACACACTAGACATGCACATTCTGTGCATTTTGGGCGCTTTTGTTTTAAATCATATTTATTTTGTCCATCAAAAGTGTGCTTTCACTTTAATTGAGCGTGAGCAGCGCAGACAAAATAGACTCGGCGGCGAAACCCCCGCTTCACTGCTGCTCACGCACTGCTCCTGCTCCCGGTGTGAATGCACTCATTGATTAACATGCACGCCGGAAAAAATATGCGTGAAGCGGCTGTAATTCACGAGGTTTCCTACATGTGCGTTCCTTGTGCACGTGCGATGCTGATGTTGCCGGTCGCCGGTCATGGCCGGTCACGCGAAAATCCAAATTTGTTTAAACTTTCTTTATATACCAATACATAATTAAAATGTAAGTACTCTGAAAAAGAGAGTATAAAAATCGAGTGTCTGTAGTCCTCTCAGGTCTGCAATAAACACAGCTACTTATTTCCATTCGGAACGAATGAAATGATTGGCTGGGCGACTGTCACTCTCCTTCGCTACCATGGCTACCACCCCTGCCGCTACAGGAGCTGCCCACATGCGCGCACCCGTTTGACTCCAGGAGGGGAAGAGGCACGGAAGCTAGGAAGAATCACAATAATGGCAGAGAAAGAGCAGACAAAATCCCCAGTACCTGCATATACAGTCAGCGAAGGCAAACAAGGCAAACAAAGGGAGCTAGTAAGGTAGAAAGGTAGGCTACTTGTCACCGGAGTGTGACGTTAGTCCTCATCAGAGCCAACAGTGCTTTCATCGTGGAAGCTCTTACATGCAAAACACCGTATATGTTATGAATCTTCCACGAAATTCACCTTCATCACAGTGTAACTGATGGTAATGGGAAAGCGTGTATCAATGCAACCTGTTTTTAGCTTTGCCTTATGTTACTAGCTCGTTACCGAATCAAACTCAATATATTTTAAACTTTACCAGTATCGATATGCTAGCTTGATAGTGAGTACTAACAGCCATGTTAGTTGTTTATATTCATAATGATAAAGTTAGGTATTTTATTACATGTGATTCTGACATGATGTCACTACATGCGCTGGCAGGGACGTGCACAGACATTTTGAGGGGCAGGGGCTCAAGTGAAATAAAGGGCACTTCTCATAATTAGGTTTTTTTTTTTACAAAAAAGTGTATATATATTAACGCAACTGACTTCCTTTTTAAAAAATGTATTTAAAAAGTTAATTAATTTTATCTTCCTCAAACTCACGCAATTGTTTCATTTTCAAAAGATGCAACTAGTTTCAAGTATATATTTAGAATAACCTAAATAACTGCATCAAGCAGAGGGGCGTGTTTTACTAAGAATTTGTTTATTTTTGCACAAGGCACTATACATCATTTTAATTATTTTGGTGTTATCAGAATACATACTTTAAAATCAACACAAATATTCACTCTAAACTGAAGAGGGCTGTTGCTGCTATTTTGTTAACTTTACTGAAAAAAATCACTGCAAAAATGATTGACAAAATACAAAAATACAGCAATTTAATAAAATTATTACAAAAAAAAAAGGTCTTCTACTTCAAAATAAAATCTGTTACTTCCATTCCCTGGTTGTCTCTCCTTCCTCCCTTACAGCGGCAACCTTCTGGGGCCATGTCCCTGTAGATGTTTATGCATGTACACACACACACACACACATACGGGTTTTTGTGAATTACAAGGACACTTCAGCCCAAACCAGTCTGTTGGTGTATTAGGGGGACACCCATTTCCACTTGCTCTACAGAGATGGGGAGGGTATCAAAAAATCTGTTTTGAGCCATACAACACAGATTTCACTTCAGAGTTTGTTTACACACAACACAACGTATAATGTAACAACCTGAAAATATACTTAATTATGAGGACAAATATAATTAGGTGTCTAAACCCCGCCCATGACACAAAACGATATTATAAGGACAGTTGCTATACAACACAAAATTGTCATTTAAGTGTATTAGAGGGACAAACATGAATTAATGGGACATGGCTAAACACAAACACACTGTGCATTAAATGGACATACCTGATTTATGAGGACAAATGATTAGACTAAAAACAATACTGTGCACTGCAAACACATCCTCACCTGTGGGCTCATACTCCAACAGACAACAGAGCCAACCATTTAAAACTATGATATTCTGATATTTTGAATATTAATTCAGCCAAGTCTTTAATAAGGTGCATTCAAGAATCTGATATTTGTGTGATATGATATTCACATGACCTTTTAAAAGACATGAGGACATATAACAGTATGCACCTTTAGTGAACAAGAAGTTGTTTAATTACAGCTTATTTTCAACATTACAGTTGTTGCTGGCAATATTAAACAAATACTCCAAACAAATAACATAGGACGTAACACTATCCAATTTTTTTTTTTTACCTGTAAACTATCCATTTACAGCCTTCAACAGAAGTTTAAAACATTTTTCCCACATTAGAACAAAACAGCAGCAACAAAAAAACGAAAAAAATAAATAAAATAAAATAAAATAATAAACTTAAACATTTTGTACCTGTTTCCTTTTCAGTGATACGCCCCGATTCCTAACAAAGTCTCTAATGTTTTGCACAGAGCGACCAGCTAAAGCAGGATACTCGGCAGTCTTGCACTGTTGACATTCAATTTTACTGACAAGTTTATGTTATGTTTAAGTTTACACCCTTGCAATGTGGTTCCGGAAATGTTTCAGTACTGCTGCAATTTCCTGTTGGAGACCATGTCTGTTTCGCTTTCCTTCTTGCATCATGTGTGGCTGCCTCAAAAATCACTACAAAAGAACAACAGATTGGGTTGAACACCACGAAGGCCAGAACGCATATTCAGTCTGTCCCAACCAACCACACACTCCTCACCCTCATCTTGAGTCTAGTTTACTGATTTCTAATCTGAGTCAAAAGTGAAGGGCTTCTGTTTTTGTTTAACAATTTTCAGTTTTTTGTCCCTGATCAACATGACATCATGACTTTGCGTAAACATACACGCCACTTTCAAGTCAAAAGTGGCGTGTTATTTATACGCATTGAGCTATCCGCGTGTATGTTCACGCCGAAACGAACCGTCATCTTCCGCGTGTATGTCTACGCCGTTAAATGTCCGAGCGATACGGAGCAAAATGTACGTGAAATTAATCATGTTGGTCCCCTTTGGAAAACGTGTAGATGTCACAGTTTAACAGCCTCAGACGTGAATCTTACACGTACCATTATCCCCGGACGTTTGCTAATCCTACCATCTAATCATAACCATTTCTTAAAACTACGTAGGCTACAATTATACAGAAAAACAAAAGACAGACAAATATAATCACAATAATAATGAGAAAATGTCAAAATCGGTACCAAAAGTTGTTCACGTGACGATGTGTCCTCTCTGGCAGTGGTTTTGTATGAGGTAACAGAGCAGAATTTAACTTATTAATTCAAATCCATGAAAATGTTAATCCGTCTTCGGTCCGGTTCGCTCTGAGGGCTGCCGCCTGCGCGGTAGTGCGCGCTTCATTTCAAATGTGAATGTGCATGACGCAATCTGTGACGAAGCAGGCGAGGCGAGAGCCAATGAGCGTTTGATATTACTGCCGTAACATGATATCGTCATATTGATGACGGATATTTTTTATCCATAAAATGGGTATGTTTAGGTGTGGGAGTACAGTTAAGGGATCTTACATTTATAATCTATACATGGTATTAACCCCAGTGACGGGTAGGTTTAGGGATGGAGTTGGGGTAGGTCATATTTATAATGTAACGTTAAGTCAACGGCGTTGATAAACACGCTGAAAAGCGATTATGCGTGTTGATAGCACGCCAAAAATGGAAATCGAATTGGCGTGTCATACATACGCCATTTCATGAGATCAGCCTGCCCTGATACAAATTTAACAGCTAACATGTAACTGTATTAGTCAGGTGAAAATCAATCATTTTGCTTGAATTACAAGAGCAGATTGATTGCAATAAAAGATGGGAAGTGCTTCCACTCATTATGTTCCTGGTGTTAGCAACCGACTACTCAATGTAATAAACTGCACATAATGCAATAAAAATTTGGATGGATGGACTGACGGACAAAAAATAAATTAAAAAAATAAAATAAAATTCACCAAAGCAATCTAAACTAGTGCTGTGCCAGTAAACTTGACAACCAGACCACTGCGGTGGCCCACCAAAACACATTTTTTTTGTATGTGAATGCTGTTGTACATAAATATTATGACAGGAGTGAAGCACAAAGCTTTGTTTACAAAATAAATAATAGGTTAGCAATTAAATGTTAAATCGCAGCCATGGAAACGTTTGGATTCATGATGAATGAGAGAGTTGTGCGTGAGCCCATAAATTTAAGCTTCGTCTGCTTTGTATTCCGTTTTGCGATCTGGTCACCCGATTATCAGCAAATTTAAAGGGATACTCCACCGTTTTTTCATATTAAACGATGTTATTCCCTTAACTAAGACGTGTTGATACATACCTCTCTCGTCTCAGTGCGTGCACTAAATCGCTCTGTCTTGCGGCGGAACTTTGTTAGCACTTAGCTTAGCCCAGTTCATTCAATATGGGCCAAGCAGAGAAGCTACCAAACACCTCCACGTTTTCCCTATTTAAATACAGTTACTCGTGCGTTTTGTTAACCTTGTTGTTAACTCAGTTAACCGTCCTCGGTCGAGTTACACTGCACGAGTAACTGTATTTAGGCGGGAACGAGACATTACGTCAGCGTGACGTATATGGGAACTCCTGCCTTCTCCACTTTAGCTGAAATCTTATGGGCTAATGCCAGCTGAGGACTTTTCGCAAACCTTGCAAATACTGACAGGTTCGCGGCCAGTATAAAATGCATGGGCGGACTAGACCATGAGAAGTCTGCTCCGACCTTATCAAAATTTGCATATCCCAACGCAATGAAAGCAAAGGCTGCACTGATCAGGGCAGACACAAAACAATAAGCACCGCTGCATCAACCTTAATAGCCATTACACAGAGTTAGCAACATAATGGTAACTAGAAAAAAGTTTGTTAAGTCAAACTTTAAGTTGGCTTGAAAAAGCCGGACCAGAGAGTTTGAAGAAGTTTGATAGATAGATTAGTTAGAAAGAAAGAATAGGTAGAAACAAAGAAAAAGATTAGTTAGAAATATAGATAAATAATAGATAGAAATTAGATAGATATGTTTCAATGAAAGAGATTAGTTGAAAAAGAAAAAGATTAGTAAAGAAAGAAAGAAAGAAAGAAAGAAGGAAAGAAAGAAAAAGATTGGTTAGAAAGAAAGAAAGAAATGAAGATTAGTTAAAGAAAGAAGGAAAGAAAAAGAAAGATTGGTAAGAAAGAAAGAAAGATTGGTTAGAAAGAAAAATATTAGTTAGAAAGAAAGAAAGATAGATTAGTAAGAGAGAAAGAAAAATAAAGAAAAAGATTGGTAAGAAAGAAATGAAGATTAGTTACAAAGAAAGAAAGATTGGTAAGAAAGAAAGATTAGTAAGACAGAAAGATTAGTAAGAAAGAAAGATAGATTAATAAATAAGAAAGATGTTAGAAATAAAGGAAGAAATATAGATTAGTAAGAAAGAAAGAGATTATGAGAAAGACAGATAGATAAGTTAGAAATAAAGATTAGTTAAAGAAAGAAAGATTGGTTAGAAAGAAAGCGAAAGATTGGATAGAAAGAAAGATTAGTTAGAAAGAAAGAAAGATTAGTAAGAAAGATAGAGAAGTTACAAATAAAGAAAGAAAGAGATTAGTTATAAAGAAAGAAAAAGAGATTAGAAAGAAAGATGAGTGAGAAAGAAAGAAAGATATAGATGAGTAAGAAAAAGAAAGATAGATAGATAAGTTAGAAATAAAGAAAGAAATGTAGATTAGTTATAAAGAAAGAAAAAGATTAGAAAGAAAGATTGGTTAGAAAGAAAGATTAGTTAAGCCCCTTTCACACAGAGATTCCGGAAAATACACGGATAAAGTGACCCGGGATGAGATCATTCACACTGCCAGTGATTTTCCGGAATCAGAGAGCGCGTTCACACACAACCCGTGTATGTCCCGGAAAGACACAAAATAGTTTCATTCAGAAACTATGAATGACAGAAATCATTCGGCCTTAAATTATAAACGGGACATATCATAATCTGCAAGGAGGGATGTGCTGAGTCCCAATTCGCATACTATCTTTCGTCTACTACATACTCAAGTACGCGACGCGCTAATGGTGTTTTCAGCATCTCACAAACAATACGAGGACATGAAAACATGAACATCTCCAGAGCTGCTCTGAGAGAACGCCTAGTGAGCATTTTCATCATTTTATTTGAGAAAAACCTTGTCAAATACACTCTGAAACAGGACTTCACTACAACCCATCAAAATAAAAGTTTGGTTTAACTAACGTCAGAAGAAATGATGACACAAATATATAACTATTGTGGGCCTACAATAGAATGTACTTCTCACAATAATATTAACAACAACAATAATAATACAATTTATTTAAACATTACTTAAGGATTTTTTTGTCCATGGTTTAATTGAGTAAATCTGTTTTGCCAAAAAATAAAAGGATAAAAAAAATATGTTAAACTTTTATTTGATTACCACCGATTTGGATAATATATTTGTTTTAAATCATAAAAAGAAAAAAAGGATTTTTATGAATGAAATAGGCTACATTTCATAGAAGTCTATTGTTCTTGAACATTTTAATAAATTATTAATGATAAAAAAATAAGTTGTTAAATGAGTAGTTCACATTAAAATGAAAATTACCCCATGATTTATCAGCCCTGAAACCATCCTAGTAGGCTATATGACTTTATTCTTTCAGACAAATACAATTGGAGTTATATTAATAAACACTCTGATGATTCTGAGCTTTATAATGGCAGTGGATTGCAACCATCAGTTTAAAGCTCAAAAAAGTACGCCATACGCAGTCTACTTACACCTAAAACGCAACTTATGCAACTCAAGACATCAGAAGTAGTGTAGTGCGTCCTGGCGTAGCGTAAATATCAGCAGTATGTCGCATTACTCGCATAAGTTGCGCTTTAGATTTAAGTCGAATCCATATGTTCGTTTGGCCGGAAGCTATCGGGCGCCGTTTGTAAAGCGGCTCACGCTGAAAATAACAGCAACATTTTGTCACATTTAGCTTAAAAAAATGTTTAAAAAACTGGCATGATTTTTTTGACGGTCACTTTTTTAGCACATTTACAACAATATTTGTCAACTTAGAGATATTTTAAATAGTTAAATCTAAATATTAAATATTACACCTAAATGTTAAATGTTAAATCTAAATGCTAAATCTAAATGTTAAATCTAAATCTAAATCTAAATGTTAAATCTAAATGTTAAATCTAAACCTAAATGTTAAATCTAAATGTTAAATCTAAATCTAAATCTAAATGTTAAATCTAAATATTAAAGGGGTCATATAATGCCATTTTTGTACAAGCTAATATGATTCTTTAGGGTCTAAATTAAAAGTTTGTAATATACTTTAATTAAAAATTCTCATTAGTATTGTAAGAAAACACTAATTTTACCTGGTCAAAAACAGCTCTGTTTTCAGCACGCCGTTTCAGTGCATGTGTCTTTAAATGATAATGAGCTTTGCTCACCCCGCCCCTCTGTTCTGTGGGTACACCGTATTAGACATTCTCTGACCGTATCTAACACAATAACCACGTGTTATTCGTTATAAACGTGGGATTATGAATTATATTGAGAACGTCGTACATAGAAAACATGCCGTAATGTACCCTGAGTGTAAACCTTAGACGCATTCATCGTGAAGCCTGCAGCAAGGTTTGCAAATTTCGCAAAGATTAATATAAATACTAATATAAAGGTTAATAAAACAATACACTCACATCTTCTGGAGGTTCAGCAGGAACACGTTGGTACCGATCCGTTTTTTTCTCGTTTGTGAAGCTGTCTGGTGTGAAATGATTCGCGCAAACATGAAAGCACAGACGATCGTGGGGAATCCCCGTGAGGGAATCCCCGCGTCAATCCTTTGGGCATATGCTTCAAAAACAAAACTCAGCCACTGCTTCTTCAACGGCTCGGATTTAGGAACATCCAAATGACTGCTGTGTTCCTTATTACATCTAAGAACAGAACACCACAATCGCTTAGACGCCATTCTACTCCAGCATATCAACAATGGTGGACTACTATGACGACGGCTGTCACAGCTTGCTCAGGGCGGGTCTTGTGTTGAATGACGGCTGTCAATCACAATAGCGGGAGGGGCGTATGATCTTATGACGTCACAATATCGAACGGCTTGATTTCAGAGATGGTCAAACATATAAGGAGATTAAAACAAAACCACTGGATGGATTTTTATCATGATAGGATGGTTGTGTACAGGCATTGCCAACAGACATTTCAGTGCAATCAACTTGTAAAAGTGCATGTACCATTATATGACCCCTTTAAATGTTACAACTAAATGTTAAATGTTAAATCTAAGTGCTAATGCTAAATCTAAATCTAAATGTTAAATGTTAAATCTAAACGTTAAATCTAAATCTAAATGTTAAATCTAAATCTAAATCTAAATGGTGAATCTAAATGTTTCGGGTGAAACTAAATATTTAACTAATATGCAAATTCAAAATGCCGGTAACCGGATTTAGATTTAGATTTAGATTTAACATTTAGATTCAACATTTAGATTTAGATTTAGAATTAACATTTAGATTTAACATTTAGATTTAGATTTAACATTTAGATTTAACATTTAGATTTAGATTTAATATTTAGATTTAACATTTAGATTTAGATTTAGATTTAACATTTAGATTTAACATTTAACATTTAGGTGTAGCATTTAATATTTAGATTTAACTATTTAAAATATCTCTAAGTTGACAAATATTGTTGTAAATGTGCTAAAAAGTGACCGTCAAAAATGTATACCAGTTTTTTAAACATTGTTTGAAGCTAAATGTGACAAAATGTTGCTGTTATTTTCAGCGTGAGTCGCTTTACAAATGGCGCCCCATAGGAAGCTAGTTATTTTACTTTATAAAGTTTTAAATATGAATATCTTTCTTCACAAACTCAACGTTTTGTTTCAGAAGGCCTTTATTAACCCCCCGTTGCCGTGTGGATCACTTTTATGATGGATGGATGGATAGATGTACTTTTACGAGCTTCAAACTGATGGTTGCAATCCACAGCCATTATCAAGCTAGAAAGCGTCAGGGTGTTTATTAATATCAGAGGCTTCCTTCACCTCTGTACAGATAAAACATTATCTAAATGATTCCAGTTCGCATGGATACACGGAAGCGACATTTTTGTTTTGTATTATGCAGGTCAGACAAGTAATTTGGTGAGGTCAATTTGTAAAGAAAGACTACTCGCATGCACACATTCAAATGCACATAGCCTACCTATAGATTAAACATGTAATACACATGTGCATGCTGTCAGCGTTTTCACAGATTCACATTTTTGAAGTTTACACAGAGATGGTAGCGTTTTTATTTCAAGGTTTACATTCTTGAGCTCCAAACACTGTTGTCGTGCAAATGAACGGCCAGAACACATTAAAGTTTTCTGTTTTCTGTTAAAGCGGTGTCGTGTTAGCGGCCCCTAAGTTAATAACTAATGATCTTTGCAACAGAAGTGAATCAATCAAAAATTAATGAATCAAAAACTAACTTTAGCTGGACAATAACTTCCCAGCAAACACAGAACGTTGGCACAACGTAGCCAACCTTCTAACAACGTTTTAACAACATGGCCAAAAGGTTGCTATAACTACATTGTGTGGTGAAGTTGTTACAGCGTTGTCACAATGTTGACATTAAACCACCGTTCAGGGCCATTGCTTAAGGTTGTGCCTAGGGTGTCTTGACAACCACTGGACTATGTACTCGTCACTGCCCTGAAGCGGGAAAATCAGCCTTTTAAATTCCAACCACCTGTTGTTGGGCTCATTGTGTTCTCATTCATCATCGAGCAAGGATACGTGAGTATTGCGTTTAGCCTAACAGTTACCTCAGCTATCAAACACAACCTACAGCTTTAATTTCTAATGTGATATGAAGCCTCGCTCGCACTGTTTAGGTTTTCGTTTGATTTTTCCGCTATTTAGTCTCATTCGTTTCTTTGCTCCTCTGGATTTGTGGATATGTTTCCCCGGTGACACCTGCTCGGCTACTGTCTGCCATACAGACCCGGTTTTGTTCATTAAATGTTCTGATCTGCCTTTGCTTTTCATGTTTTATTTATTACACTTAAAATAAATGTGTATTCGTTCATTTTTATGTTATTTTTTTTCCACAAATGTATGACTTTTGGAAGTGCAATTTGATTATATGCAATTTTAATAAAGTTGAATTAACGAAACCTTCTGTCATTTTTACTTTTTAAAGTGTAGGCTACACTTGCAGGTGTTGATAGCCCCATTAAATAATATAGATAAACAATAAATGATAAAAAGTATAATTATCTAACAAAATACACCATATAAAAATATTGTCAGAACGTCGTCTCTCAGTTGCTGGATGTCGCGCAACAACGTTGCTACAGCCCTGTCACGTCTTACAATTCTACGTTGTTACAATGTTGCGAGCACGTATACAGCGACGTTGCCATAGCAGAAATGCAACGTGCCAGAGACGTTGCCACAATGTAAATGTGTTTGCTGGGTTTATTCTAGAGCTGCTGTAAAGCCAAAACAATCTCTGCTACTTTAATTTCCTATTATCACTGTAAAGCTGCTTTTAAACAGTCTATATTGTTAAAGCGCTGTATAAACAATCTTCGTGATATTTGCCCGCCCGTTTTTTTATCCTGAAAACACTTTTTTATTAGACATTTGCATTATCTTGCATTGTAAACAAGTCCCCACTAGCATTGATGTTTGTGGTTGCCAGATCTGAACAGCTTAAATCTCCCAAATTACCCAAACAGAGCTTTTCTCTTACATTTTATTCCCCGTGTTTTACTTAGTCGGTGCAATCTGGCAACCGTGCGCGCGCGCGCTCTACACTGCGGAAAAACCACTGATCTCCACAGCGATATTCAGTTTGCATGAAATTGTTACACAGCCAGTCTGTTTCTTCACAAGCCACTTGTGCTGTTTGTGTGACTAAATCTGTGTCTAAAGGAGTTTCACTGGTCTATTTTTTTAGTTTTTTTTTAAGTTTAAGTTTTTACCAGTTTTCATGTATCGTGAATCAGTTGAAAACGACAGCCACTGCCCGTTTTCAGTGTGTATCAACAAGTAGATTATTTTTCTTTGCAGTACGAATTTGCTGAGCGATCTGGATCTTCACTTTGTCTCAATTTCAACCGAAATGTGTCGCTTAGAAGATCTAATGTTGACTCTTGTTCCTGCTGACAATTATGAACCATATTTATACACACATATTTAAGCACTTTATTCTTTTCTTTTTCTCTTTTCTTTGTTGTCTACCTTTTTTAATTCAATTGCTTGTTCTATGTGTGTCATGTGTTTGACTATGTACAGTTGTACAGTATGTCCCTATTTATTCCTGTAGCCTCTTGGCCAGGTCATGTTTGTAAATGAGAAGTGGTTCTCAAACAGTTTACCTGGATAAATAAAGGTTAAATAAAATAAAATAATGTGAAGACGCATCACAAAGCGCTCATCTAACGTTAAATCATGCCATTTGTATTGGCTTGCTGTCTGAGGAAGTTGTAGTTGGTTAAATGAAGTCTGATGGTTTGAAATTAACACCCGCCAACCCACCAAATGCAGCTAAAAATTAACTTTGGCGGGTATCGCTGTCAAATGGCCAATTTGGCATGTTATTATGTTTACTCACTTTGCTGGGGAAATTCGTGTAAACCAAATCTGCTCGGATTTTGCGCAAATACTCATGCAAAACCGTTAACTGTCTCTTCTCTTTCTCTGCAGTTTCTCAAATGAGAATAATCGTGATTAATTATCACGATTATAATTTTGAGCAAAATAATCGTGATTATCATTTTAGCCATTATCGTGCAGCCCTAATCTGATGTAATTTCTTATATGCCTTTAAATGCATTTTACATACTTGTCCTGTTGTGAATGTCTTTCAGAAAGGATGTGACCTCATCATGCTGCAGGTTGCTCCATCTCCTCCTGCTCATTTTCAGCGACTCTCCCACAGACACACACACACACACACACACACACACGGAGGAATGGACGCTGGGGAGCTGTGACTCTCTCACACACACACACACACACAGACACACACACACACACACACACACACACACACACACACGGAGGAATGGACGCTGGGGAGCTGTGACTCTCTCTCACACACACACACACACACACACACACACACACACACACACACACGGAGGAATAGACTATCTATATGTATGTAACAAATAAAATCCATGTGTCCTTAATTAGACTTATGAGTGTGAAATCCCAAGTAGTTTATGACCTATTTGTGCATGAGTTAGGCTATTCTCCTTGGTCACAGATTGCATTACAAGTAGCAGCGTGAAGATGTGGTGTCAGTAGGCTACACACGGTGTGGTGTCACGGGTACGCTGGCGATTACGCCGCTCCGTCCGGCATCTATGTGCCAATGTCTTGTGTCATGTTTTGCGGACAGCACGCTCCCAAAATTGCTGGCCATTAGGCGACCTCTCCGCAGGGCATGCCAGAGGTGGTTATCCTTTTGGCCCACTGTTGCTGTCTGGATGGCCATCATCTGGTTCATGGACAGCCTTAAGGCAGCAAGAACAGCATCACTGCCCAGGGGTCTCATTTATAAAGCGTGCGTACGCACAAAACGGGGCTGGAAACGTACGTACGCCAGTTCCCACGCAAAGGTTGTGATCTATAAAAAACAAACTTGACGGGAGAATGTGCGCACCTTTAAGCAAACTTTGAGCCGTGCGTACGCACATTCTGGAGACAAAGGGAATTGGCGACACCGATGGTGAGCTGGAGTTAAGTGTCTTTTTGGTCACTTTTAGACAGACAATCTAAAGAAAATTTAACATATACAGAAAGATAATACAGATATAATTTCACTCACCAAGCCTGTCACTTGAAGCAAATATCCATCCCTTCTTAAATGTCCGCGGCAGCGAGCGCGTTGGGCCGTTTAGTGAAACTGATGCAAATAACAGTTTAAATAAATAAAATAATGATTTAAACTAATGGAGTTAAGCACTTAAACATGAAATCATTACTGAGAAGTTACAACATTTTTATATTCAAATTCAGTCAATAGAAATATTTGTTGTTAATGCGGTGTTTTTGAACACTTTTCCTCTGGCATGCTGTGTTTTAATGTTTTAACCACAGAGATAACTGCTTATCATGATAATACCAGATTGTCTGAGAAAATAGTTTCGTGCAAATAATGCCCAAGGACTATCTGTTTCCATTAAAAGTATTAAAAATACAGTTCGGCCACTGGAAAAGATTGAGAAAAACTTTCTCTGAAATGTGTTTTACACTATTTGATTTATGTATTCAAAAACAAGGCAAGATATAGGCAACTACTTGATTTTTATTCATGTAATGTGTCTTGTACCTTTAAACGTTATCACGTGGATGAATAATCATATGCAAATGATATGTAGATGAGGATCTGCATAGTAAAACTAGGCGTTGTAAGCTCCATATATGGTTATTTCGGGGTGGAGACGCATGTACGCACAATCTTCCGCTGACTGGGATTTATAAAGTGAATTCTGCGCAGGTTCTGGCGTACGAACGGTTTTATAAATCCGAATATTATTTTGCGTACGCCATTTTTGGCTTTCGGGCGCACGTACACTTTTAGTAAGGTTCCTACGCATAGTTTTATAAATGAGACCCCTGGTGTTTATTGGCAGTTACAATGCTGTGACTGCAGAGATGAAGAAGGGATCCCTGCTGAGTTTCTGGCTCAGGAGTGAGCAGCCAGGAAACCCCCGTGAAGCGACCCTGGAATTGATCCAGCAACCACTTACGGTCCTCCGGGGTCACTGAACGAGTCAGTGGCTTGTAGCTACATCCAGGGAAAAGTTCCTCCACTGCCTTGACTGTGTCTGATGGACCACTAGGCTTTTTCCACCTGCACTGCACGTCCGTGGAGCTCAGGTTATGCACAGCCCAGATCATCAGAGCAGCAGCGTGACTGCATTTATATTCTCCACGAGGACATTCACAGGAGGTAGAGGTGACATCGGCCGAGTCACCAGTGGAAACCTGAAGAGAAGAGAAATAATGAAAAATCACACTCAACCACCTATTTATTTCACAGATTTGTGACAACTTCATCTATATGTTTAATGCATCAATGTGATGGTTCTAAATAAACTGAAATGATTTACATTGTTATTCATTTGTTTATTTATTCATTGATTTAATCTCATGTTAGAATATTGTCATAGCTGAAAGGTGTAGAGATATTTCTGTTTGTGTTAGCTGGTGAATGTCAGATGATTGTATAATGTATAATTTCACGCCATCTGCTGTAGCCATCAGTACCACTGCCAATCTCAAAACAAGCACTCGACCTTAACCCTCTGACAATGAGAGTAATTGGTTTTATCCTGACAAAGACTATTAGTAAAATTCATCCAGTGACTTCAAAAAAAGAAAAAAGAAAAAAAGAAAGAAAATTAAAATTATTTTGTGAAATGACATTAATCTGTGTTTAATGAGATGGTTTAGCATGTGTGTAGTTTGTGTGTTTATTTCAAAGCCCTTTGTGACACAGGACACTCTACTGACAGGACAGGTTGAAGATGTTTCTGTTCAAAGGTTCCAAAACATGTGGCATGCATTCTACAACTTCACCAGACCCGACATGTCAAACTCTAACGACTCCATTCAACAAACGCCAACAAACAGATGGCCGGCGCACACTGACCCAACTGTTGGTGTTTGTTGGAAAAAGCTCCTTATGATGCAGTAGATCCGACTTCTTTCAGTAAGTGACGAGGGCTGGAGTGAAATGGAAGTGCTGCAGCTGCCTGACCCATTCTGGAGATCCAATCCGCCCCAACCCATCCAAAATTGCCTATGCGTTAAACCCAAACCCGACACGAGAAGCTCTCTCTCGCTCCCCACACACACGCACACAACATAGGCTACAACTATCCCACATCTTTCATACCTCTAAGCAAGTAGGCTCCGCTTTTCTTGTTGACCTTCAAAAAGAGCCTAATGTTAAGGAAAACGTAGGCCTAATCCCAAATTAATCAAATAGGCTGGATTGGGCTGTGAAATATTATGGACTGTTGTAGCCTACGGATGGGAATCACCTGTGCATGCCATTTGAGCCATAAAAGAGGAAAAGGTGTAAATCACACGCAATTTTGCACATAGATATATTCATTTTATTCATGAAGTTATAGTTCATCCTTAATTTTAATAGCATTTAATGTATTTTCTTAATATCCACAACAAGTGAAAATTAAAAAGTGATGGTCAGCAAACCAGAAAGTGCAGCACGCCACCGCTCTGATGCATGGACCGGTGCATGGTCTGCTCTTGGACCACCATCATATTCAGTTTATTAACTTGCCATGAATTATTACACAAATGTTCAGTAAATGCATGAAGAGGTATGCCTAGGCTAAATATTGTTTTGACAGTGGCATCATGCTTGATATGACTCATACCATATGAAGGCTACAGAAGCCTAGCTAAAGTGAACGATAATGCTAACTAACGTTACCAACCTCCCTGCAAAACTCACCACAACTTTGTAGGTCTTGTCCCTCATGCTGGCCCTTACAAAACCCACAAGCTGACCCTCGGACACGCTACACTCAACCACATGACCCGATCTGAAGTGGTTTTCACCCCTTTGAACACTTTTGTTTTCCTCCTTGAAAAAAGCCATCATGGCTGCCAAGGAGATCATGATTGCACTGATAAGTCTACCGTGCAAAAACGCAACACAGGTTGTTATTTTATTTAATTTTTTTAAATCTTCAGTCTTCACGGACATTCGCGGGGTTTAACCAGACAGTTACACAAGCTCCACCAATCAGTTGCATCACTGTGGGATTGTGGGATTGTTCAGGATTGTGGGTAATGAAGTACTTATCCAAGACATCACGAATAAAAGGCATTTATCTCAAAACAAGGTTAGTGCCCCATGAACTTTTGACGTTTATATGAGCATACACAATCGCTTAGTACAGCCGTAGCTGGTTTTAAGTCTACCATGTATGGTTAAGTTTTTATGGCTTATACCCCAACTGTCAATGGAGAAATTGTATTGAATTCTTACTTCTGGTACCGGCTGTGATGCTCTATTAGGGGTGTAACAGTACACGTATTCGTATTGAACCGTTTCGTACAAGGATTTCAGTTCGGTACGCATTACAAACCGAACGGTTCATTGGACCATTTTTCCTGCCGAACAACATTTCATTATTTCAAATGTAGGCGCGCTCATAATCGACCACAACATTGCCCAACATCAAATGGCAAACGTAATGAAAGTGGAACGAAACTGCGCTACTCCTTATTTTGTGCTTCACGAGCCGATCTTGATCATGCGACACTGTTACTACACAGCGCTAAGAGATCCAGTAAAGAAAGCATTTGAATTCGCCACAGAAGTAATAACATCACTGCGAGATCTAGTGAGAAGCATTCGCATTTCTCCGTTATTAACGGATCAAACAGCACTGACCTGGAAACCAGGAAGAAACATTGTGCTTTCAAGTAACGTTATGTCGGTTTTATTTCGAATATGAATAAAATTGCTGCCCTCAAATGTTAATCTGAAATAAAATAAACCTTTGTTTATTTCTACTACAATAGAAATTGTAGTAGAAATACAAGGAGCTGTTTTTGTTTTATATGCTCCTAAGAAGAGTCAAGTATAGCTCCATCATTGCTCAAAGTAAAAAATGACCATACTTTATGTTAGTTTTAGTAAAAAAAAAAAATCAAATCATGGAAATTTCTCTGGCATTTCTTTCTTTTTGTTGTATTGAAAACGTACAGAACCGTGACACCAGTGTATCATATCGAACCGAACTGTGAATTTTGTGAACTGTTACATCCCTACTTACTATGTATGTTATGTTTAATGTAATTCACGAATCTCAATATATATTGACTAGCTGTTTCTTTAAAATTTAGTTTTGTTATTTTGTTTGGTTGAAATGTAGGCCTACTTGCTGGAAAATGTGTTTTTTACAAGCAAGTTTGATCATTTCTTTTGTTATTGGATAAGGGATCGCAAAGCCCACCTGCTAGAGAAGTATTCGTGACGGTGATTGGCTGTTTGTGAGGGAGGAGACAGATATAATGGCAGACTGAGTCAAGAGGGGAAACGGAGAAATCCAGATCGGACTGATTTCCTATATCGTCGTTTGTTTTGTATTACTAACTAACCGTTAGTAAGTGATTTGTGACTACTGTTTAGGATTAGGGTGTGAAAGTCAAATGTTTTGTTGAGTTTGATACAAGGTGACTTCGAAACGAAGACAGTCAGCATCCTTCTGTTTTGCCGCGATGGTCGCGACATGTGAGAGAGTGATCTCCGGGGACTAGACCGCATATTAGCGCTGCGTTGCGGCAACTCGTTATGAAGGCATCGAAATCCAGCGGCGGTTTCTTCATTAGGACGATCGGGCGACGCACCACCAAAGTGTGAAAGGGACTTTCAATCACTATCTCATTCAACCACAGAGTTACGCTAGCAGTCACTCACTGTTGTTCTGCCTCTGGATATAGTCCAATCAGCGCCGAGTCACGTTCTGTGGAGAACCGCCTCTTTTTGGGCGATTTCACTCTGGCTGAGAATCGCCCAGAGTGTTCCCATAGACTTACATTCAAAGATTTTTTTTTTCGAACTGCAGGCACTGCAATGCATTCTCTATGGGTTCCGGGAGGGCTCGCACTAACGTGCTTTCGTCATCATACGTAACCTTAACTTGTGCAGCGATTGGTGGAAACAAATGTACCTCTATTAGTATTTAGCCATAAGCTGAAGTGACATCCAATAATTTCCTCAGTGCATAACTTACATTTCACGGACATATTCTCCATCTGTAAATGTTAGAAAGTCCAGTTTGCTGTCATGAGTGGGCGAGCTTTCTGCAAGCTATACTTCCGTGAACGAGCGCCCCCGCGTGCATGCGCGCCGAACAGACGGAGCGCAATAGAATAGGAGCGCAATTATTCTGACTAAAATATACATTAGCACTAAATTATAAATATATTTAGCTAAAACATTTGTTGTTGAATATTTGTTGTTGTTGGTGAACATAAATGTGCTAGAGAATTTCAAACCTACATGTGTATTTTTATGATATTAGCTTTTTTTTTTTTTTTTTTGGTTTATTAAATTGAACTACTTCTTTAAAAAAACATTATTTTGTTTTTAGATTGTAATGTTGCAATGTTAGAATGTAATGTGATTTGACCCCTTTTTTGGATAGACTGCAGATAGACAGCAAGGTTACACTATGTTTGTTTTTATAACCTTCAATATAAACATTGTTTGTAGGACAATATCGATCAGAATATTAAATATAAAAAAAAAAAAATTAAATACAGGTTTTTTTTATTCAAATAGAAAAATAATAATTAAATACTCAGATTATACCATACATCGCCATTTAGCCCAAAAATTCAGATTTATTTGGCAATTGGCTATTTCCCAACCCTACCGGCTGAAGTTTTAGCTAAACTTTAGGCTAATGATAGCTACATTATTATCACTGTTAAATTGTTATTTAACAATAAGCCTACATTCAGTCCTGAATTGAAAATTCAGTTTGTTGTGCCCCCCCAAGATTTTTTAGCACCAGCCGCCACTGTCGAAATCATAAAAAAATATGACTAACCACTAACCAGATAGTGCTCTGCATCACCATGAGGCGCGCACGTGATACTGTGTGTGAGAGAGATTGTGTGTGTGTGTGTGTGTGTGTGTGTGTGGAGGGACCACGATTGTTTTATTATAACTTTGGTTCATCTGATTAAGAGGATCCTTTTTTCATTTGTTGATTTGAAGGGTTAATTTATGTAGTTAAAAACAAACTACATTTGCAATTTGTCATTTGAACTATTCAAGTGATTTATTTGTGTTGTATTGAGTGACATTTCCTCAGTTATAGTCTGGGAGTGTATTGATACCCTAGGTAAATTGTAATTCTTTTTATTGGCATTTTTTATTATTTTCATTCTATATTCAAATAACTTGGTTTTCAATAAAATTTGTAATTGTTTATTGTGAAAGCACAGATTTATTTCCTTATTTTGGTTTTGTATTTTACATAGAGGTAGTGGTGTTGTTAAATACTCATTTTGAGGGTTTTATTTTGTGTGCTCCATATCAATAAGAGGTGAGCATAGTGTTGAGAGACCCAAAATAAAAGAACCCGTGTGATCACTCTAAATATCTCTGGATAGAAGAATCTTCTGTCTGAGTAGGTGTTACTGTTGTAAAAGAAAAAAGAAAAGTGTATTCTATTGTTGATCCATTTGTCAACGTAGTAAATATGTGGTGAACAAACGTGTACAAGATAAAAAGTACAAACTATAACTAAACTGTGACATAATAATGATATTTTTTTTACTAAAAAAATTAATAATCAGTCAGGCAGTGATAGAGAATTCAGGTTCAAGGTTTTATTCTTTACAATGGGGAGAGAGCATGGCTTCACACGATAGATTCACCAACTTATATCTGACTAGACCAGAGAACCTCTGAGTTAAGATACTTCTTTGACAGTCCAAACTGGTTCCTCCGGGCAGATGCCAGCTGGCCATGACACAGCAGGCGTACTCAGATCAGTTATTCACAAACCTTATACAGCCCTGGTCAGAATTATTTCCCCCCTTGGTAAATATGATCAAAGATGGCTGTAAAAATAAATTGATATGAAATTCATATAAAATTGAATTTGAAAATGAAATTCATTCATATAAATTCATAATGAATCCCATTATGAAATAAATGTTTTTCTCCAAAACACATTGGGAACAATTATTTGCCCCCTTTTATTAAATATTTTTTGCGACCTCCTTTTGCCAAGATAACAGCTCTGAGTCTTCTCCTATAATGTCTGATGAGTTTGGAGAACACCTGACCAGAGATTAGAGACCATTCCTCCATACTGAATCTCTCCCGATCCTGCAGATTCCCAGATCCGTGTTGGCGCTTCTCCTCTTCAGTGCAGCCCACTCCTCTTCTATAGGGATCAGGTCTGGGACTGGGGTGGCCATTGCAGATGCTTGGTTTTGTGCTCAGTGACACTTTTTGTTTTTGGATCACTGTCCTGTTGGAAGATCCAAAAGATTTAGATTTTTTATCTGAACAAGATGTTCAGGACCTCTGGCAGAAGATTAGGCCCACAGCATTAAAGACACAGCAGAGTATTTCATTTTACACATGGGGTACTTTTTTTTATCCCTGTATGAACCAAACCCATATTAAGTGTTTGCTGCCAAAAAGCTCTTTTTTTGTTAGTTTCATCTGTCCATAGGACGTTTGAAAAGTGGCTGACACTAGTGGAACTCCAAACGGGACGGGATCTATGGTCAGATGAAACAAAACGATTAGCTTTTTGGCAGCAAACACACTTGAGATGGTTTGGTGAACTTTTGACTTGACACAGCATTTTAAAACATGGCCCGAAAAACTGAAAAAGGAGAAGATATGCATGGTCAAAGATGCTTGTGTGACACATTGATCTATGTGTTTAGATCTAAAACAACCTTTTCTCTTTATTTTTCTCATCACTAGGCTAGCTAGGGCGAACAAAGTGCAAGAATCTATATTATCTATATTATTTGAATCTTTAGAAAGATCTAAGGGTGGCCTACGTTAGACACTCACCAACAGCAGATTACAAGAGGACAGTTGGTCTGCTATCTTCTGAACTATAGATGTTTAGAGCCACACGGGACAAAGAGCTGTTTACTTGTTCAGCTTCTTCACCAGTCGTTGTGCCCGCCCCTGTTTGGTGTTCGCCACCCCAGTGCACCTACGGCACACACACCAGATGCCCAAGCTAAAAATATCAAGTTCAAGGACGGGCTTACCATGTTGTTCGACAATATACATTTGGTAGAGTGCCCCTGTGCATGCATAACTGAGAGAAATGGCTTCATCCGAGTCAGGTTTTGCATTTTTGGGAATGCTTGAGCCACCTTTTGCAGATAGAGCCGATATCGACACATGATGTCAGTGCAGAAGAACTTGCAGTTTGTTTTTGTGGCCAGTTCGTGTTGCAGAAACAGAGGGTATGCAAACGACCACCTCTCGGTGGTGTTGGTCTTTTACAGGTCTCCCGGGATGCAGCCCATGTTGATGTTCCACAGGTGCCTTTTCCATGTACCTGTAACACAGTGTCATGTCAAATATACACAAACCAAATCCTGATTCACTGTGTACAATCCCAAGTGTTTTGACAAATATCTTATATCTG
>NC_140209.1:74942320-75117320 GCF_951802725.1 Rutilus rutilus
ACCACCACCACCACCACCAGGTCCACCACCACCACCACCACCACCACCACCACCACCACCACCACCACCAGGTCCACCACCACCACCTCCAGGTCCACCACCACCACCTCCAGGTCCTCCACCACCTCCAGGTCCTCCACCACCCCCAGGTCCACCACCACCAGGTCCACCACCACCACCACCTCCAGGTCCACCACCACCACCACCACCACCTCCACCTCCAGGTCCACCACCACCACCACCACCTCCAGGTCCACCACCACCACCACCTCCAGGTCCACCACCACCACCTCCAGGTCCTCCACCACCTCCAGGTCCACCACCACCTCCAGGTCCACCACCACCTCCAGGTGATTCACCACCTCCAGGTCCACCACCACCTCCAGGTGATTCACCACCTCCAGGTCCTCCACCACCTCCAGGTCCACCACCTCCAGGTCCACCACCTCAGGTGTCCATGATGCAAGACATGTTCTGCACTTCATAACTGGCAGGAAAGTGTCCTGGCGACCTGCACAGATTGCAAAAGAGAATAAACAAATAGTAAACACACATTGATACTCTTCAGACATCAGTCGGCAGGTTAAGCCAATAGACAAATACAATACAAAACATTGCAAGTCATCCCATTTATACAGAGGAGTTCGACTGATCGTCCAGCTGCAACAGACAGGTTTAGAGGGTCACAATCACACATTTTGTCCGATCTTCAAATCTGTTAAAAGAACGTTTATAATTAATGTATAAAAACAATACATTTATAAGAAAATACAGTTACAATCTGAAAACAAATCGACACAGCATAGTACAACACATACTGCTGTAACACAACTAACCGAGCCTGTCACCTCGCGGTCACCGTGGTGTTGTATAAAGTGCTATATAAACAGAATCTGACGATGTGTGCGCTCCAAAATGTAAACATGTGACAGTATTTTGACACTTACCCAAAGAACATTTCTTCTCTGAGAACATTGTCCCATTCTCTTGTGGGATTTCCTTTAAATGCATCCCTAAAAAACTTCTCAATGATCTGCACTCGCTGTCTCGCATTCGCTCTTTTTTTTGAAGTGGGATCTGGACCACTTGTGAAGTTTTCATATGAATTAAGCAATTTGTCTAAAAGACAAAGAGAAAGACATAAGTATTACCATCTTCAACAGAAAAACCCAGGAATGAAAGATTTTCTTGATATATATAAGTAAAACACTGCGTAATATATAGACATTTTCTCTACACTGGGGTAATTTATAATAAAAAAGGTTAACTCTGGAGAGTCCAGGAAGATTGCAGTTCTGGAAAATGGTGACGCTGGAGACTAAATGTTTCCTGATGGTTTTACACCTAATTCTTCACATTAATTCTTAAATATTTAGCAGTTAACGTGTCTTTTCTTCTCCACCTGTTTTTTCCTGACCCTCAGTGAGCATTTCACTGTCCAATGGTCATGTCTTATGGCAACTTTTCATGTTAAAAATACCCGTTTTTCTAACCCATACATGCTTAAACAATTGCCTGATGGGCTGAATGAGCCCTTCTATGATCACTGCGATTGCCTCTATAATCCTGTACAGTAAAATAAATAAGAGGTATTCGGGACGGAATCGACTGGGCATGACGTCATGCGCGTTCACGCTCACCTGGCTATGTCTGGCAGGTTTGTGTATTCGCCGCCATTATCCGCATCAGCGAAGACAACTCAAGCGACTTTTGCAAAAGTAGAAGATGGATTCAAAGAGACCGGCTTCTAGTTCATCCCAAACCGCAACGCAAACTCCACATAACCGCGTGCACAACTCTGGTTGCAGTTTCGCGTGTCGCCAGAAGGGGGCATAGTTCTGCAAAAACTCAGAGACTTGCGCAATGCACCTTTAAATCTCTTTTTTTGGCAAATTTTTTATCTGTAAAAGAAAACCTGCCAAATAATTCTGCACACCTGAATATACGGAGTTTTTCACTTTAGGCCTTCATGGACAATTATGTCATTATAAATGATTAAATACTAAATTAATAGTAGTTATAAAGACTGATGTGGTCTGGAATCGGTAAAATGTGCTTGGAAAAAAAATTAGACCAGAATATCAACTTGCTTAATAATTATGCACGCACTGTATTTTTATTCACAAATCAACTTTGTTTAACATAATTTTACTTTAAATTGAGAAAATATTAGTGTTTTCATATTTAATATCCATTTGGCAACGCTGCACCACAGTGGAGCGGCAGTGATGTATTTCCCCAGTGGGATTTTTTACAGATAGTAGGATCAACAATATGATTTCAGTTATTTACTTATTTGAAGTGTTTTGTTGTATTTATGAGGGCAATAGGAGGAGTGCAGTTAGCCTTTGTGACGAGAGTGAGGATGAGTGAGCCGAATGATAGGGATTAAATGACAGGGATCTACTTAGTTTTGTTTTGCACGAGTTCCAAGTATATAAATCTTTCAATATTTAAAATAAATGTGCATTGAAATAGAAAAGACAATCATGATTTTTAGGGGTGCTCCGATCAGGATTTTTGAGGCCGATCACAGAAAGCAGTTTCTGCCGATTCGATCACCGATACTGATCCTTTTAAAGTCTGCTTTTCATGTAGAATTATTTATAGTGATGCTCCAATTAGGAGTTTTAGACATTTATTCAGGGCCTGAATTTCATTTTTGAGAACGAATTCCCCCCCTTAGGTGACTCTTGTGACGGGGGTGGAGGGGGCATTTTTGAGACATTTTTCAAAAATATATATATTTATCTCACCTAAATTCATTTCACCATTCACCATTTCACCTTTGATCATGCAGTGCATTTTTGTTTTTACAATTGTGCAACAGCTTAGGCCTTAAAGCAAACACACAGGCCTACTCCGTTTGCAGTGTGTGCGGTACAGAAGCACTGACTGCTTTTACACCACACACATTTATCCATTATTTTGAATTTGAATCCAAACACTGTCACTGAAAATGCTTTTTAACATTTAAACTACTTTTCTTACATTATCACAAACTTACCATTGACAGCTCTACTGCCTTCCCTTTTGCATTTATTACAAGCAATAATTAGTATTGCCTTGTTTATCTAAAAGCAGAGATGGGGGACTCGAGTCACATGACTTGACTCGAGTCAGACTCGAGTCGCAAATTTAAGGACTTGAGACTTGCTTGACTAAATTAAGAAAATGACTCGACTTGACTTTGACTTGAGATCCAATGACTCGAGACTTGACTTGACTTGAACTGTATGACTCGAGAATGACTTGATATACATTTTTATATAAATCATCGCAACATCAATTGATGAACAAAATGAAAGCAACGGAACCATTGACGCCAGTCATCAGATTCTGCGCGATTGCGTGACGCTGCACAAGCCCAGAAAAAAAAAAAAACATACATCGCGGTGAGCGCGCTAAATACAAAAACATCTCCAGGCCAGCATCGTTTCTTTTTGGATATAAAGACTAAAATTGACCATATTCATACAGGAAGATTTGCTGTACGCATAATAACTGGCAAGGGATATCGGACGACCATCACAACCTCGAACAGTCGAACTTCATTCACCACGTCTAAAAGTAAGCTATGGCTTGTTTAACCTGTTTGTTAATTTGACTTTCTTTAAAACTAAATCTTTAAATCTAGAGAGAATATTGGTCAAAACAGCATGCCTCTTTATACACAATTATGTTTTCAAATGTAGCTTAATGTTGTCAATATTCAAATGATAATTAATGATGGCATATATGTTTTGTATAACATTTGCCACATTTCTTTCCAATCATGCTTTAAAGCCAAATATGTCGTTCTTTCCAATGACAAAAAACAACATAAAAAATGTAAATGTTTTGTCGTGTTTTATGTTTCTCTTAAAGCAGTGTTAGATGTTATCAGGGGGTTGGGGGCAAAATGCCAGCAGAATTAATATGCACCCAAAATTCAAAATGTGGTGGAAAAATTGCCCTAATATGAGTTATTTTTATAATTAGCCTAGGCGGATTTAACTTAATAGCTTATATAAAGGGGATGCCAGTTTGAAGAATACCATCTGGTGGCATACTTTTTGTGAATTGTTTTAATACCTTTTAATGGTCTTCTGCAATGTTTGAGGCATATTTATTTTTTCATGCTTTAATGTTGGCCTAATTTCAGTTACATTTACATTTTAGGTTTAGTTTGAAATTTTTATTTTTATTTTTATTTTTTAGATTTTTATTGTAGTAACCACTCAGCTGTATGTGGAAAGGCATATTTAAAAAAAAAATGTTGCAAATAAAACCATAGTCCACAACTTCTGTAGTTTTAACTTATTTTAATATATAAATTCAGTGAAATCATCAAACGTTTGTATGACTTGCCAGTGACTTGTGACCCAAGCTACGACTTGACTTGACTTGCTTGACATAAAGCAGTGACTTGACTTGACTTGACTTGCTTTTCTCAAAATTGACTTGGACTTGCTTGAGACTTGAAGGTTAAAGACTTGAGACTTGCTTGTGACTTGCACATGTGTGACTTACTCCCACCTCTGTCTAAAAGTGCTCTTCCTCTTTAAACCTAGCCAAAAAGCCATGTGTTGACTGTGAAACATTTATCTAAGCTGAAAAAAATTCTTTTACAATTAGTTCTATTTTTGGCTCCAAAATGAGTTACTTTGCCTGGACTATAATGCTTGATTTCTTTCAAGACAACATACTGAAATACTTCCCATCCCATGCGTTAAAAAAATACATGCCGTGTTGGTGATATCATATTTTATATATATTAAAATATTCTTACATAGGCTATATAAAATAAAATGACACAACCTGTCTCTTTTTGTTAAATTTCAGTTTTATTGATCAATAATAGCCATTATAAAAGTATAAGTAACCTAAAAGGTATAAGAAGCTATACAAGTCAAGAAATAAAGTAAGTTAAACGATTCAGTCAAACATAAGTCAGCAGGCTACAACGTTAAAGATAAATAGCCTAAATAATTTAACGTTACATAAAGTTATGAAACTAAACTTTGCCCTCAGCCAAACCGATTTGCCAGGGAACAAATTATAGATTAATGAGATCAAAGATTGTCCATTAGATATAGGGACGCCCCGCGTGACATCACAACATTTGGAGCCGCCATCTTGACGGAATAGAAAATGCTAAACCGCCGGTGATAATACAGCTCGTCGCGAAATATTCATCTATTCTTCTATCATGCCCGAGCGATGCTGTGCAGTTGGATGCGATCAGATACGTGATCATACCAAGGCAATATCTTTATATCGTATCCCAAAAGAAATACAATGGAGAAACAAGTGGTTGGCGGCAATAAACAGGCAAAACGCTGATGGCGATGTTTGGCTTCCAACTCAACACACGCGGCTTTGCAGTCTTCATTTTGGATCAGGTAAGTTGTCCCCTCAAAGGCTAATGAATGATTTCTCTGAGTTCAGGATCAAATGTTATTAGAATGTGGATTTCTATGGCAACAGTGAACAATGTTTGTGTGAACTACCAAGCATTCAACATAACGTAAGCTTGTCTTAGCTGGACACACCAGGCTCCCAATTTTACGATATATATATATATATATATATATATATATATATTAGGGGTGTGACGAGACGCTTATTCCACGAGACGAGACGAGACTCGAGATTGGGTTCACGAGAACGAGACAAGACGAGATTTTTACACAATTTTTAAGAAATCCTCAATGATGAAATATGAATGGAAAATAGTCTTTTATTCAACTGAAAATCACAAAATTGTAATAATGAATGTTATTTTACTTCTATTTTAATGAATTCTATGCAGTAAAGGACATAAAAAATATAAAACAGTATAAATAAAATGAATATATAAATAACAGAAATAACACTTTAAATGCAAACAGTAAGTGTATCATCAACTTAAATCAAAGTACTGCTCTCTCAAAACTACAAGTGCAAACAGAAACAATGTTTTCTTCAAACATGAAAAATAAAATTAACTACACAGAACAGCCTAAGATATGCTCATGTTCTTTTTCAAGAATATAAGCATGTCAACCATTTCTGGCAGCAGTTGAGACCTTTGGGCAGTAACTATGTCTCCTGCAGTTGAAAAGACACGCTCACTTGGAACAGAGGTAGCAGGGATGGAAAGGTATGCTTTGGCAAGTGGAGACAGCAAAGGATATTTAAACCCGTTTTCTCTCCACCATTTCAGAGGGCAGCAACTGAGTGGGATAGAGGCCTCTCTTCTGTAGAGATCAATTTCCTTCTCAGTCCCTCTGCTGAACCTTTCTGTCTTAGAGAAAGAGTCCCCTAGTAGATCCTCAAGCGCTGTCTTCTTGGAAGCAGGTTCTCCCTCTTCTGACTCGACTCCCAGAGCCCCCTCTCCTCCATGTGTGGAACAGTGAGCTGCTGCCTCTTCTCTCCTCTCTGTACTCTCCTCACCTGTGGTCTTTAAACAGCAGAAACACTGGCTTTAAACTTAACCCTCTGGGGTCTGAGGTGTTTTTGGGGTCCTTGAGATGTTCTGACATGCCCTGACATTTGTGCTTTTTTCAGTTGCTTATAAACATATTAATGGCAAAAAAAAAATTACACACTATTTAGCACAAACAGGGCTACCATAATATGTGAGCAACAATAATGTACATGTCTGCATTTTTGAGAGAATAATGTTTATGCGTGGTTATTGAAAAAACTAAAAACTAAAGTTTCTGAAATAAGGCCATAAAACACATACTAAATATGTGCCAATAAGACTTTTGTCTAATGGATGTCATCGCCTAGTGTTTTTTCTTCAAAATGATGTGAAAATCACCCTGCCTAATCATTCACATAACACAATACATTGATTTGAATTTTGCAAAGCACTTTCTGTTTGGAAAGGCCATATGCGGAGTGGGCGTCACAGATCATGCATATGTAGTGGTTCACACCTGAGGAGACAATGGGGACCGCATACTTAATTAGCCATTCATTCAGGTGAGTCACTGAGCCACAAGAATGCAAGAGCAACAGTTGGAAGCATCTCAATTCTTTTTTATTTTTCCACATATTGTGCTTGCAATTTGGCCTATAATATCCAAGGAAAACATGTCTAGTAATTGTGCAGTTAATTCTCATACTGTATTTTCAGTTTTGGAATATTTATCCTCTCCCCAAATTTGTCACTAATAAAACACAATAAAAATTATTTAAAGAAAAGGCTTATATTTACCTTTTAATAGTTTGTTTACATCTACCTTGTAAATATATATTTTTATTAAAAAGGTTACAATTACAACAACAATTCAAGTGTAATCTTTCTTTGTAAAAACTAAAGTATACATTTTATCATACATATTTCAAAGTTAAAAAGGTTACAACAACAATAATTACAATTTCAACAATATTTCAAGTGTACTCTTTTTTTGTAAAAAAAAAAAGATTATAGGCCTACATTTTATCTATGTATTCATTACTTTGAATATAGCCAACATTGGAACAGCTAACATCTTAGTTGATGACTTTATTTTTGACAAAAATAGTAGGCTATTTTATATATAGAAATTGCTAAACAAAAGCTTATTTGATGTGGCAGTATATTCTACAGTAAAAACTGTACCCAAATCTAACCCATTCAGACCTTATGTTGTGATTGCTAGCCTATATTTACTTTAAATCCAGGAAATTTGTTAATGAAAAAATTATTAAAATTAAGATACAATTGATACAAAACGAAATTCGTTTTAAAGAAAGGATTTGTACTTTCTGTTTTGAGGTCTCTGTGAATGTTTGAAAGTATTTTAGTGCTTAGAGCGCTCGCGTCCATAATGGAGAACTGTCACGTAATATTGTTTTTTTCCTCATAAATGCGAACACGAAAAATAAAAGACAAAAGACTTTTAAGTAAAACTTACTCCGAAATTGTGTCCTCGGCGGAATTCGCTCTTCAATATGCTGCCGTTCGTCGTCTGTTACAATCTTCCTCTGAGGAAACAACCCGGCGCTGTCCAGAATCATCTGAAGGGCGTCTTTATTACCGGAGAAGCGTGTCATACTCAAAACGCGATGAACTATCAGTGAGTCTGATAGAAACTGTGTTTTTATGGCATTGATCGGGGGGCGTATGCGATGCATATTAGATCACCTAAACTATTTACATGTGAATCGCGCCGGGGGCGGGGCGGCCGCAGCTCATTTAGAGATAATGAAGGGAGAAGGAAAAACGGTAACTCTCCTTGCTTTCAAGCGGATTACATGAGTTGAAAACATTTGTGTTTTATATAAATTACTTCATTTAAAAGAAGAGATTTCAAGCTTCATAAAGACATAACTCACATGCCTGTGTGAGAAGTATTCGCTGAGTTATGATTCATTTTCGGACGCGTTTCAGAATGGACTACACGGACAGAGAGAAGGCAGAACCTAGCTTCGTGTTTATTTTTCTTTATTTGGCAAAAAGCACCACACTTTGTTTTTATTGTGAGTATACACAAAAATAATACACATTTAACAGAATCGATTGATGTATGAAACTCCTATGGAAAATCAAAGTCAACAGAGTATTTATGAGTTTCTTTTACACTGATAAAAAAAAGCGAGCTGGTATCGCCGGCGATACCGCCGACCTCAGGGGGTTAAGCAGCAAAGCAGTCCCCCCTCTCCCTCTAAACACAAACACACCCACTCTGATGCTGTCATGTTTCTAATACATGTTTCTAATTTCTAACACACACACACACACACTTTGCATTAATCCATTAAACATTTTCAGTTGGTACTGGGAACATAAATCTAGAAGGAAAAAATGCACACACACTTTCACACTTACAAAAGGAGTAAAGTAATTCAAACTGATGTATACCTGATTTTGCTGCAATTGTTCTGCCTTTTCCTGCACCCTCAGGAAGACAGACTCGCGTTGGTTATGGTCTAGCTGCGGTAGAGTCAGGAATCTTGGGTCCAGCACAGTGCTCTCTAACAGAACATTGTATGCATCTCCGCTGTATCTCCCTGAAATATTACTGAGGATTGCTCTCTTTGTGTCTGCCACGGTGGGGGAATCGCCGTCATTTGGCGCCATGTTCTGTTCAATCATGCTCTTCAGTGGCACAATGAGAGACACTGTGGGGCTCTTCTCCTCACATAAGACTGTGGTGGCTGTTTTCAGAGGATTCAGCAGCTTCACAAGGTCTTCGGCATTCAAGATATCGCTGCTGTCCAGTGTATCAATGTTACGGGCATTTTGTCTCATCTCAGGGCTGGTGAGAGCTGCTGATATGGCAGCTTGCTGCTCCAGGTAACGAACCAGCATATCTAAAGTGCTATTCCATCTCGTGGTAACGTCCATAATTAATTTGTGTGGTGGCAGTTGTAGCAGCTTCTGCTTGGACGTGAATAACGCGGCGGCCGTTGAACTCCGGTGAAAAAAAGCTGTTACTCGTCTCACCCGCCCAAGCAACCGAGTGACGCGCACAACACCGAGGCCAGCCTGGGTAGCGAGGTTTATCGTGTGCGCAAAGCACTTGATGTGCGGCTCTAATCCTGCCTCACGCACAGCCACGTCCATATTACGCGCATTGTCAGTCACAATTGCGATGCCATGGTTTGGTTTTTTAATCTCCCAGTCAGTGACAGCTGCTTGTAAAACTTCAGCTATGTTTGTCCCTGTATGGGACTCAAAAAGTGGGCGAGTCTGCAGTACAAAATTCACCATTTCCCAGTCACTGTTGATTATGTGGGCTGTAATTGTGATATAGCCCTGCGTACACCTAGAAGTCCAACCATCTGTAGTAATGGCGATGCTTTCTGCCTCTTTCAGAGTCTGTACAACCTTGACCTTGGTTTCGTTGTAGAGGGTTGGGACCACATTACGAGTAAAATGCGCGCGTGATGGGATGGTGTACCTCGGTTCTAGTGTGCGGAGGAGTCGCCGAAATCCCAGATTTTCCACCACAGAAAATGGCCTCATATCAGCTGCAATGAAAACGCCGATGTCTCTCGTTATTGCTGTGGCTCTTGCACTTGACGGTGGAAGAGATGCAAAGGCATTTAGAGTTGTTTGCCCTTTTAATGTTTTCGTCACAGGTGCAGCTAGCTTTAGTAGAGAGCTGTGGTGGTTCTGAATGTGTTTTTGCATAGTGCTCGTGTTAGCCGCGGTGTACGGCATTGTTTTCTTACAATGTTTACATATTGTGTTCGTCTTGTCTGTCACTCTTTCGCCATTTATAATTTCCACAGGAAAACCAAAATGTTGCCACACAAACGATTTAAAAGTGGCAGGGGCATCTTCAATACAAATTTCATGCTCCATCACGCTGACATCACAACGACACGCACGAGACAACTTTTCACCTCAACGAGAAATCTCGTCGCGTTTTAATCTCGCGAGATCTCGTAACACGAGATCTCGTCACACCCTTAATATATATATATTTATATATTTATTTATTTGGTTTAAACGGAAAATCAATTGTTGATCAAACGTTTAGCTATCACCCTTTATGATAAAAATATTGTGCTTTTCTTTTCACGGTTCTAACGGTGTATGGGTTGACTACATTTTTCTACGTTTTTTTTTTTGTAGCAGTGAAAATGATGACAAAGTTCGAACATTAACTGGTTTTCCTTCATTCCAAAAACTCAAATTGATCTATGGTCATGTACATCCATGGCTAATGTCCAATGCTTCCATCCCCCCGTTTCAGCAATTCATCTTCACAATGTTGCATTTACGATTGAATGTGACTTTGACATTTTTGTGTTACCTGTTTCACGTAAGTAATTCTGCATGTTCAAGAATATTTCAGAACTGCACTAATATTTTGGATAAAAGAATTGTACCTTTGTTAGTTAAATGGCCAGGAAGAGATGAGCTAAGGTTAACTTTGCCATTCTCATTTCGAAATGGATTTAGTCGATGTACATGCATTATCAACTGCTTTGAGATATTTACAGAGAAACCTCCGCTCTATTTAGCAAGATCCCAAACATATTCTTCCTATAAATCACACAATACAATGAAATATATGATTGGCATTACTCCCCAAGGCACTATATCTTTTATTTCAAAAAGGTGGGGGGGCCGGACATCTGATAAACACATTGTGGAGAACAGTGGCTTTTTGAATAATTTACTTCCTGGGGATCTGGTATTGGCGGACAGAGGCTTTGATGTTGCTGATTCAGTTGCTCTATTCAATGCTGAATTCAGGATACCTGCTTTTACGAGAGGAAAGAAACAACTGGATCCAATAGACATAGACGAAACTCGAGGGTTAGTCATTGGCCTTACAAGACAAAAATGTACAATTCTTGATGGACCCATTCCATTGTCTTTGTTAGAGTCTTCGCATGGAGAAATGCCATTGGACAAAATAGTACATATTTGTTGTGCCATTACGAATCTTTCTGAATCAGTTGTACCATTTGAATGAAAACTGTGCCTCATATAAACAGATTCTATCACGCTTGTGTTTGAATCCTGCGGTGGGACATTCCAGGTTGCTGCTTGATGCTTATTAGCCATGATAGTGCACTACAAGGTCCCTAAACCCAAATATATTAATTACTTTTTTCATGAATTTTAAATGTGTTCTGAATATCTGTCTATTGTAACAATGACAGTAAATAACAATGGGTTGAAATATATATCATATTTTATTGCTAAATAACTTTTCAGTCAAGTTTACATTCATGTCAGTCGTTTGTGATATAAGGTACAAGAAGTAAAATGTAAACAAATTATAAAAGTGCATGTAAAATATACAATAAAATTTAGATTAAATTATACAAGGTTACTTGACTTTTTACGTCTATGTCCATGACAACATCTAGTGTTAAATAAGTGCATAGTGTACCAACTTTAAATGCATAAAAGAAAGTCACTGACCCTAAGACTGATAAATGTACTCTTTTAGAGATATAAAAAAAAAAAAAAAAACCTGTATTATTAATCAGAAACAATAAATGTAACACAATCCTTATCATTTGCTCAATTAACTTGGTCAGTGGAGGGAGAAGTAGATACCATTTTCTGTGACATTCTTTTTTTCTTGTTTAGTTTTGTCCTACATCCAGGACAGTGCCATCTTTTAGGTATTTGCCTTATCTTTAAACAGTCCGCATGCTGTAACGGTCACCAGCTGGAGTGCCCTTGAGAACCACCAGAGGGCACTCCACACCAGACTCTCATGTTCACTCACAGACTACATATCCCATAATTCACTGCCCGGACTCATCATCCCTGATTATCACATTCACCTGTGTCTCATTATATTGTTTAGTTCACCCTATATAAGCCTGGTTCACCTCATTATTCCCTGCGAAGTCTTGTACGTTATTCCACTGCATTTCCTTTGTTGTCGTTATTCCTGGTTCTTGAACTCCGCCCGTGTCCTGGTTTTCCTGTTTTCCTCAGTCTCTGGATCGGCAGAAGTGACGTGAAGCTCAGTCTCTGGATTGGCAGAAGTGACGTGAAGCTCAGTCTCTGGATCAGGATCAGCGCACTCTGTGCTTGACGGGACCAGCGGCGGCGAGGGCTTTGAGCTGGGTAGGACCAGCGGCGAAGAGGACTCTGAGCTGGGCAGGACTAGCGGCAAAGAGGGCTCTGAGCTGGGTAGGACCAGCGGCGAAGAGGACTCTGAGCTGGGCAGGACTAGCGGCAAAGAGGGCTCTGAGCTGGGTAGGACCAGCGGCGAAGAGGACTCTGAGCTGGGCAGGACTAGCGGCAAAGAGGGCTCTGAGCTGGGTAGGACCAGCGGCGAAGAGGACTCTGAGCTGGGCAGGACTAGCGGCAAAGAGGGCTCTGAGCTGGGTAGGACCAGCGGCGAAGAGGACTCTGAGCTGGGCAGGACTAGCGGCGAAGTGGGCTCTGAGCTGGACAGGACCAGCGATGAAGAGGGCTCTGAGCTGGACAGGACCAGCGGCAATGAAGAAGGCTCTGTGCTGGACGAGACCAGCGGCGAAGAGGACTCTGAGCTGGACAGGACCAGCGGCAATGAAGAAGGCTCTGTGCTGGACGGGACCAGCGGTGAAGAGGGCTCTGTGCTGGACGGGACCAGCGGTGAAGGCTCTAGCTTGGCGGGCATGTCACTTGCTGTCTCAGGGGCGGCAGGCATGAGGCAGTATGCCTTGGCTTCGGCAGATTTGGCGTGAAGTGCGGGCTCGACTGGACTGGCGTGAAGTGCAGGCTCGGCTGGACTGGCGTGAAGTGCAGACGGTGACATGGCGTGCCACGGAAGGAAGCTCTTCAGACATCTGGAGAGTGCCACACTCCAATCCAGACCGGAGAGATCGGGGAGCTCCCTCGGGTCGACCTCCGCAGCCCCCATCCAGTAACACATCTTAATTGCCTCGTCACCCAGAGAGCAAGAGGCAGCGAGAGGAACAAACCCCCAGGTGTACTGGAACATAGACGGGTGACCCGCAAATTTTGCTCAAACGGGTGAGAAATATCCAACTGTGTCGGATACGGGTGCGGGTCGGGTCGGACACGGAGGAAACACGGGTTTAAACACGGGTTTAAAACAATCACGTGCAAACGTAAAAATATATATGCATATTTTTAGGAACACACTTACAAAAATATGCCTGTATTTCAAGTTGATAAAATAATTTTAAATCCACATCAGTTTATTGGTGCCCACGCCCTCTCAGGAGTCTGTCTCTATACCTACTTTCACTTTGAAAAAAAAAAACGTCATAACCGCGCGCGCGATCTGCTTGCAGTCGGCGAGATGGATGCTGAAGAGTTGGAGAAAAGAATAGCTAGGACTAGGAGATTGTAAAGTTGCCGACAATACGTTATCAAAAATCAAGTCCGTTGTGTGGGAGAAATTTGGAGATATCTGAAGAAAACAATATTGTGAAAGGATTTGCTGCATGCATTTTCGTGTTGGATAGCCGCAAATGTGGATTCATCGCCGAGGAAGCACGCAGTAAGCAGTTCTATCGAACAGTATTTTTCACATTTACTGTTAAATATGTGTTGTGTGCAGGCAGGGCGTGTTTGAACTTTGAACCCAAAATTGTCAGATGTTCTTACTACATAAGCTAGACAAAATTGCGTGGCAGAAAATAGTGTTGTAGCCGCGTCTGTTATAGGCTACTCGAGTTTTGTGGTAACGTTGGCTATGTTCTTCATGTACCGGCCGTTTGACAGATTCGGCTGAAGTTGTCCTTGTGTTAATGGTTGTGTAATAACTTCTGTATGACTGGGCAATAAACATTTTTGTAAGTGTGTCTATAATGTGATAGTCTAAACTGATTTTATTTCGGGTGCGGGTCGGGTGTCGGTTCTATTTTAAGCGGGTCGGGTCGGGTGCGGATTTGAATTAGTGCTGCTGTCGGAAAACGGGTCGGATTCGGTTTTAAGCATTGCGGGTACGGGCGGGTGCGGATTTAAAAAATTGGACCCGTGCAGGACTCTGCTGGAACAGATCTAGGCTATCCAGGGCCAAGGCCGCGATCTGTCCAGCGAACTCCCGGCTCATGCTGTGAAGATCAGGCGAGATACGTACTGCTGGATTCCTTAAGGTCATAGCTGCTGGATCTGGGTGTGGCGAAGTATTCTGTTACGAACTTGCTCCGAGACACGAAGGTTGAGGATCCAAATGCAGTTTATTTAAAGTGTTATTCAGAATCGCAGTCAAAATCCAGGCAAAGGTCATACACAGGCAGGCAATCCAACAAACAGACAAATCCAGAGGGTGAGGCAAAAACAGGAAAACCAGGACACGGGCAGAGTTCAAGAACCAGGAATAACAACAACAAAGGAAATGCTCAGAAATGCAGTGGAATAACGTACAAGACTTCGCAGGGAATAATGAGGTGAACCAGGCTTATATAGGGTGAACTAAACAATATAATGAGACACAGGTGAATGTGATAATCAGGGATGATGAGTCCGGGCAGTGAATTATGGGATATGTAGTCTGTGAGTGAACATGAGAGTCTGGTGTGGAGTGCCCTCTGGTGGTTCTCAAGGGCACTCCAGCTGGTGACCGTTACAGCATGAAACATTTTGATAGGACATGAAACTGACACGCAGGTCAGCATAGACTCAGTGGGGGGCTCTTGGCAATAACACACCTTTTCTTTATCAGTATTTTCTACCTTCTTAATTCGGCATGTAATTACCTTCGCTAAAAGATTTGGTAGAATAACAGACAAATAAAAAGTCAGCAGTTCTGAAACAACATTGAGAATAAAATCATGGTCCACGTAAATTCTTTACACAAATAAATCATTGTCATTAGCCGTGAACACAATACAATCACAGTAATTGCTTTCTGTTGTCAACAGTTGTGTCTGAACCTGATAGTAATATTCATGCTGCCTACTTAATTGCAGGTCACCATCTGATGTTAAAGGTCCCATGACATGAAATTTTCACTTTCTGGGGTTTTTTAACATTAATATGAGTTCCCCTAGCCTGTATATGGTCCCCAAGTTTCTAGAAATTTCAATCGCTGTAAATAGAGCTTTTGCTATCTTTCTCTGCCTTTGAGAAAATGGAAGCTCAATCGCGCTGATCTTGAATCTCCTCCTTGTGACGTCATAAGGAGGAATGTTACCTCCCCTGTCTCTGCTTTGCCCGCCCAGAGAATATTTTCCGCCCATGAGAAAATGAGCTAGGAAGGAAGTAGGAACGCGCGCGCGCGATTTTAGTTTGTCCACGAGAGATATCATGGCTTTTGAGCAAGCGAAGCATAACAATTGCTCAATAATTGGATGTACAAATGAACACCGAAGGGTTAATACAGAGCTGGGCTTGCTGAACGTCTGAAACTAAAGTCTGGATCACTCTCTTTGGCTCAGCTACACACCTCGGAACAGTAAGTCAACTAATGATATATAAGTGTGTTGCTTTACTGTTTATGTTTGCCTAGACTGTTACACGTAGAATGTGGCTGTCACATTAGCTATGCAGCCATGCAGTTTATGTGTGTGAATACACACACTGTAACGCGAGTGTTGTACACTTCTTTGTTATTTGGATAACCGTTTTCCTGTTGGTTATACGACGCGCGCGATATCCGCATTTCAAGATCGCAGAGCTTGATGATGTAATTGTAATAAGATAAATTACAGATGTTACAGATCTCTCATGAAAAGGCAACAGTAGGTTAGCGTTAGCTACATGATAATAACTGTAACGTTAAACCATCCGAATAAAGTACCGTATCCAGACATAATATTTTAAACTAACCATTCGGAAATGTCCTGCTGGAACCGCTGAGTTGTTGCTTCTCCATCCGGATCAGATTCTGGGTCAAACTGAAATGCTTGAACGACTGCGTGTCTTCGTGCCATTGCTATATCCAACGTTAACATGCACGGACCGGTACCGTTGCGCAAGATGGTCAAGGCCACACCCACCCTCCACCTTGCGCCGCCTTTCTCCTCCTCATTAACATTTAAAGCTACAGACACCGAAACGGCCTGTCTGAAGGAAGCTCATTCTGGGACTGGCTTGTAGTGGCTATAATTCTGCACCGAGGCTGAATTTTTGAAAAGAGATTTCAGATACAGTACTAGGGACCACTAAGGCCTATATTAAAGCCTACAAAAAATAGCATGTCATGGGACCTTTAAGCAAAATTTGCTATCTGTGGCAGCCTCTGTGATTGTCTTGTTTTTTGCTGTAAAAGGGCATTTAATCTCACAAATACCTTCTCCACAAAAGGAACATGAAACACAGGCATCGGGGGATGCACCGATAAAAGGATACTGAGGGCTAATCCGAAATCCAGCATCAGTTATAATGAAATCATCATGGCTGGTTCTCATATTGATTTCATATAATTTCCATGCATTTTTTTTCTTGATTACATCCCCAGTTGGTTGCCTCACTTGAAAGTTTTGCGGACTCGGGGTCACAGATTTTATTGACTAGTGATTTGGAAGGGTTGTGAACAGATGTGGTTAAAACAGCTTTGACAGAAGAAGCAGTAATACGACCTGCCCTTTGTTGGTACCAAAGCCTACAATTTGTTTGCTTCCTTGTTTCAAACTCAACAAGGTCTGACTGACTCTTAGTGATTTCAATTTTGCCAGTAGTTCCTCATTTGTGAGTTTGCGATTACTTACATCAAACAGATCTGTGAGTGGTTTTGGAATATTTCAGTTGCAAATGCGTGGGACATATGAGTCGGCATAGCCTGGTATGATTGACAAAATAGCGGGCTTAACAGGTTTGGGCTCAGACTTGCATGTTTCAGACAATTCATGATAAAATATTTGTTCCTCGTCTGGAGAAAGAAGAGGAATATCAGGCAACATATCAGGCTTGAGTCTCTTGCATTTTGTGAACTGAATATCCTTGCCTCGTTTCGGCTCAGTTTTGGTGGTCGACTGTACACCTGACCACTTGCACTTTTTGGAGGTGACAGAAACAGATCGTTTCATCTCAGCTTGAGCCAAAAGATGGAAGAGAGTTGCAGACACATGAGAGCAGGCTTCTCCCAATCCAGTTACAGTGAGCAACTTGCACATACCAAAAGCTGATCTTGTATTTTATTTGACACTTCTTATAAATCGTTAGAAACACAGGATGAGACAACAGTCTCAATGACTGTCAGTGTCACTGTAGTATGAGAGTTCCAAGTATAAAAAAGTATAAAAGCATATTATTTTGTTTTTCTCGGATCAAACTAGATTCAACAAATTCATTTAAGATACACTTAATCTTGTTGGTGATTTTGTTTTGTGTTTTTCCCCTGTAAACTCTGTTTAAAAATTATTACAGGTACTATAATTTGGTGATAAAATTACATTGACCAACCTTTGCGTTGATGATTGAAAAATCCTTCCCCGCTGGCGTCCAGATCAAAGAGTTGCTGACCCATCCGGACTCGTGATACCGATAGCCCGCTAAGCTTTTGTAGGCTTTTAATGAAGCTCTGGTGTAGCGTGATGGGAAGTGAATAAGGTAGCTGTAAATGTCACCGAACTCAGTGTCAGGAAGTTTTTCTACACATTTAATGCTTGTAAAAAGAACTTGTGGTGCTTCATATGATCTATGATTCCTAATTCCTTTATCTTCCTCTTGTATATTTCTTTTTGTGATGCTAATAAGTGCGATGACATGACGTGGAGAGTTAAGGCTGGTTCACACGGGACGATTTTAAAATTGTCGGCCGATTTTCCAAACCTGAGAGACCCCACACACGGCGATAAAAAATCACGGGTCTAACAGTTTTGGTCGTACAGTGTGTGGTGGGCAGCCACACGGCAAAATCAACACATCACACACGAACCGATTTGACTCCCGAGCATTCCCAGGTCAGACGGGAAATCTCGCAAAATCCCTCGAGATCAAACATGACTTCAGAGTAAACAATCATGGCGGACGAAGAGGATGCAGTGGCGATAGTGTGTGGTTTGTTTTTAACTGAAAAAAAAAAACGTTATCGTAAGAAAAGGCGATGGTCAAAGAAGTGGAGACAACGTGAGCGTAGACTATACTTGCTACATCATGATATGGAGGTCAGTTGTTGTTTTATCTCATAGAAATGTCGTTACGTACTACACAGATTAATTACCGTTGAAATAAACGTTCATATATTCGTTTCAATGTAGTTATGCCCATTGACTTTATTTGTATTGTTGTATTTTACAGGTTTCTGACAGAGAAGGGGTCAAGGAGCTACTTCGCATGTATGTGGAGGAGCTTGAGTTTGTCCTCAATACAGTAGCCCCGTTGATCACAAAGCAGGATACAAACATGAGGCTGTCCATTTCTGCGAAGGAGAGACTGGTGTTAACACTAAGATTTTTGGCAACTGGTTTGTTTGCAACAGCCTGTTTCGTTTATTGTGTTTAAATCGGGTGAATGCCACTAATGTTGTTTCTTTATCTCGTAGGAGAGTCCTTTACATCGTTAAACTTCCAGTTTAGAGTTGGAAAGTCAACCATCTCCCAGATTGTCACTGAAACGTGAAGCCCTGTACCGAGCATTTGCTAAGGATTATCTCAAGGTAATGTCTAAAGTAGATTACAATACTAATGAAATGTTTGTTGTTGTTTTTTTTAAATACACACACAAATGAAATTAAACACATAGGCTAATGCATGTGTTTTTTTAGTTTTTTTTATCTAACAAGTATTTAGATAAAAACAGTAATACAACATTTGAATATATATATAATAGTCTAAAGTATTTAACAAATTTTTGATATCACTTCAAATATTACAGTGGTCCTCACTGAAAGTTGAATTATTTAAGATCTTTGCCCTGATGCATAAGGCCACGTCCACACGAAGCCGGTGCGTTCCCGATCCGATATTTTTTTTTCCTCGTTCTAAAAAAAAAAATCCGTAAACACGGCGTCGTCTCAAGAAATATCTGCGTACACACGAAACCACTGAAACCGACTGAAAACGGTGTAGTATATATGCCAGACCAGTATGGGGCGCTGTAATTCTGCCACAGAGATACACTATACACGGAGAAGAAGACTTTGAGCATGCGCATAACCTTGCGCGCTGTATACGAACCTATGATACGAACCAAGAAGAAGAAGACAAAGATTATCGCTTTTTGCTCACCACAGTTGCAGAGAAGCAATAGATTTTGCTGTAATAAAGCTAGTAGGCTTAGTAGCTTCTGCAGCACGAATACGATCATATAAGTCCGCCTTTATTGTTGTTGCTGTTACTCGTGACACAGACGACACGTGATGTGATGACATCATCGTTTCACAAAATATACGGATTGGCTGTACACACGAAACCGCAAGGGTGTCGTTTTCAGATTTATCCACTTTGGGACCCGGTTTCAAAAAATAGCGGTTTCAGTCTCCCAAAACGCCGGATCCGTGTGGACGAAACGCCAATACGATAAAAAATTTATACGTATACAGCGAAACGCGTCTCCGTGTGGACGGGCCCTAAATCTGTCATTTCGCCCCCAGCTCATAGTGGAAGTATCTTCCGTAGTTACAAGGGGCGGTTTTCTGTGTGAATGATGGCTCTTGTTGATGCAAAGTATCAGTTTCTTTACGTTAGTGTGGGAGCACAGGGAAGAGCATCAGATGCAGGAGTGTTTAATGAGTCAGATTTCAAGAAAGCACTGGACCAGGACCTTCTTAATATCCCTGCAGCAAAACCACTTCCACAATCAGACATACAAGCACCCTTTGTGTTCCTGGGCGACGACGCTTATCCTTTGCGCACAGACCTCATGAAGCCATACTCATTTCGTCAGATGGACAGCAGAGAGTTTTTAACTACAGGCTGTCTCGAGGACGCAGAGTTGTGGAAAATGGATTCGGAATACTTGCAAACAGGTGGAGAGTATTCCTCACCACCATAATGCTCAACGCAGACAAGGTACAGAAGGTGGCCTTAGCTTGTGTGTGTCTCCACAATTATTTGTGTGGGATTCGGTCTGACACATATGCACCTCCAGCCCTGATTGACTCAGAAGACGGTCACCACAGATACCTGGAGACAAGATGGTCTGGGAGCCATGCTCCCTCTTCAACCTGGAAAACCCTGCAACAGCTCCATGGCTGCCAAACAAATAAGAGACAAGCTGAAGAGCTACTTTGTTTCATCTGCAGGCAAGGTTTCCTGGCAGGACAACTACATTTAGGCTCAAACATGTCATATTCAGTAATTCTTTTTCCTTTTTTTGCATTGTAAAATTTATAGTTCTGCAAATACAGCATTTTTTTACTTGTTTCTTCAGTATAAGTTACAAATTCTATGTGTCTGGAAATGGAACATGAATAAGAAATTGACACTGAACTGCCTTAACTTTGCAATATTTTAAGGTTTACAAAATTGTATATTCACAACGTTGTTTGTATTCAACATTAATATTTTGATATTTAGTGCCATCTGAAATTTCCTGAGCTACAAATACAAATTCTCCTCTGCTATCCAACTTGAGATTATAGCAGCGGGATTTAGCATTCTACATAAAGCTACCACATCAAGGTCAAGGTAAACTTTATTGTCCCACAAGGGGAAATTCATGTGGTCATATATTATACGCGCCCTTGTCACAGCATATATCATCAGACAAAACAAGAACAACACATAAAAAAGCACAACAGTTCAATACCAAAAAAATAAATGAATAGAAATTGTAACAAACACAGTCCGACATTTGACATTAAAAATGTCTAATACTATCAATTATCTAAAAACACGATGTGCTTGGTCATTATAAAATCTAATTGCCGTAGGGACAAAAGATTTATTGTACCTTTCGGTTCTAATTCTATTTTGTAAAATTCTACCAGTTGACCTATTACTTCTCTTGAATTTATGGTGTAGAGGGTGAGTAGGATCATTGAGAATTTGGTTAGTCTTTTTTAAAATGAGTTCATTGTACAACTGAGCTGCCGACACCTGGTCAATTCCGATGATTCTGCTGGCCATCTTGATCATACGCTGCAGTTTCATTTGGTACTTAACATGCATGTTACCAAACACACAGATAAGGCCAAAGGACAGAACACTCTGAAGAAAGCTTTTATAAAATATTGCAAGAATATGTTTTTCTAATCTAAAGTTATATAACTTCCTCAGGAAGTACATCCGCTGATGCATTTTCTTAGTTTTGTTCAATGCACATTCATTAAAAGTTAATTTCGAATCAATTTCAACTCCCAAGTATTTATACATTGAGACCCTCTCCACTAGTTCTCCATTAATCTTAGAGGGGGGAACTGTTATTCTATTTTTACTAAAATTTATGACCATTTCTTTTGTTTTCTTAACATTGATTTCCAGAAAATGTTCTGAACACCACTGATTGAAACCCTGTAATTCCCTCTGAAAACTACTCACAGAAGTACTGTCTGACTTTAAAAAACCAACCAATGCTGTGTCGTCAGCATATTTAAAATAAGTGTGAGCTGAAGAGGAAGCTTGACAGCTATTTGTATATAGTGTATATAAGATAGGTGACAGGACACACCCTTGTGGTGCCCCTGTATTTGTCTTTTTTGAAAAAGATGTACATGAATTAAATCTGACTCGCTGACTGCGATCTGTCAAGAAATTATAAATCCATAAAATCAGATTTGGATTTACACCTAAGTGCACTAATTTTTTAACCAGCAGGTGAGGTTGGATTGTATTAAAAGCACTACTAAAATCAATGAACACAATTCTGACCAGGCTTTGAGCACTCTCCAGGTGCTCATAAGTGCTATTAATCAGAGATAGCAAAGCATCCTCAACACCTCTCTCTGCACGATAAGCAAACTGATTTGGGTCTAAAAGAGGTGAAACCTCTTGGAGAAGTTGTTTTAAAATTATTTTCTCAAAACATTTCATAACTGCCGAGGTAAGGGCAACAGGGCGCAGATCGTTAAGTTCTTTAGGTCTGTTGTTTTTAGGTACAGGCACTATTAAGGATTGTTTCCATAGACTGGGAATAACACCTGTATCCAATGACAGCTGGAACAACCTATGAAAAGGCTGTGCCAGCTGATCAGCACACACCTTTAGCATCCTGCAGCTTATACCATCAGGTCCACAAGCTTTGCGGGGGTTTACACGTCTAAAATACGATTTGACCTCATCCAGAGGGATGTCAATATCTATACCCTTCATATCTCTTACTGCTGTGATGGTCTCATTTTGCTCAGCTTTAAAATCATATGCATCAAATCTACAATAAAAGTAATTTAATTCATTTGCCATATTAAAATTATTCTCTACTACCATCGGCTGCTTCTTAGGCTTGTATCCTGTGATAGATTGAAGTCCCTGCCAAGCTCTTCTAGCATCATTTTTAAAAAAGTTTTCTAACTTAAGTTTATATTCTGCTTTGCAGTCATTGATCTTGCTTTTAATCTTTTTCTGCACTGTCTTTTTCTCTTCTCTACTTCCTCCTGATTTAAACACACGCTTTTTCTCATTAAGGAGTTGCTTTAATTCAGGAGTGACCCAGGGCTTATTATTGGAGAACATCTTAATAGTCTTTCGGGGGATAATTGTGTCCTCACAGAATTGTATATACCCCGATATAGCGAACGCTGCATCATTAACGTTGTCCGTCCCATTGGTCACTACGTTCCAGTCTGTGCACTCCAGGCAATTCTGAAGTGCTTTGGTCGCTACATCAGTCCAGCATTTGACCTCCACCCTTTTAGTTTTCTCACGCCGTAGGCGGGACACATATATAGGCGTCAGTTTAATCATGTTATGGTCAGAGTTCCCTAAACCGGGCAGGGCCTTAGAATAAAACGCATCCTGGATGTTTCCATAACAGTGGTCGAGGCAAGCATCGTTGCGCGTTGAACATGAGACATATTGTTGGTACGTAGGTAAATGTTCCTTTAGACTGCATGAATTAAAGTCACCCAATACAAAGTTAGCTGCGTCAGGAGCCTCTTCCTCCGCTTTAGTTATAAGTTCGTGAATCATAGTGGCAGCGGCCAGTGTGTCAGCGGAGGGCGCAATATACACAACAAACAGTCTGATTTGGTGTATTTCCCTGGGTAAATGGTAAGGCCTTAGGGAAAGCGCTAATAGTTCAATGTCCTTTGTACAAATCAGATGCTTTATCGTAATATGACCAGGATTGCAATATGTATTGTTAATAAACACGCACACACATAACAATCAATGGTCTCGTTCATCCAAGATGGCCGAACAGCCGGTGCCAGGGTGTAACGTCTGACAAACAAAAGCTAAAACCTTAAAGACTGACTACTGCTTGTGGACTCAGATGAAGTGTATTACGACTTGAACCATCAAGTTATCATTTAAAGAAAAAAAGAGTGCCTAATAATGCCAAAACCAAATCAAAGAAATACTGAAGGAACTCAAATTATTTCGAACTGAAACGGCTGGAAACTTTGGTCTGCTGAGGAAGGAGGTGAGCGACATAAAACTGAACTTCGAAGAATTAAAAACAAGGGTGAATGACACCGAACAGAGGATTGCGGACAACGAGGGCCGTAACATGGATCTGACTGAGTATCTTGAGGACAAGTGTGAGGGTCTGGAAGGCCGTTCACGGAGAAATCATTTAAGAATTTACTCTGTACCGAAGAAAACAGAAGGAAATAATATGATTGAGTTTATAGAAAAACTTAATCGTGAGCAGCTTAATATCTGGGAAGAGATTTACATTGAAAGGGGGCATCGCGCCGCAGCAACAGGTGTCTCCACGGGACGCGCCGCGGACTTCACCAGATCAATCATCGTTTGTTTCCGTAGTTTTAAGGAGAAACAACGAGTGCTATATGCTGCATGGTCTCTAAAGGACATTCGGATCAAGGATCAACGGATATATTTTGATGAGGATTACACCACCAACGTTTTTACACCACCAACGTTTTTTACAAAATACAGGAGCGCAAGGAAACAACTCCAGGAGCGAAAAATCAAGTCTCGCATTCTCTACCTGGCAAAACTCATGCTGTTTCTGCAGGATGGAAAGACTAAGATTTTTGAAAACCCACGAAAAGCAGCTGAGGGTCTAAAGGACTTTGGCGTAACGATGGAAGTCCCAAGAAAAGAGCCGGATTGGGACTCAGCGCTGCGGGCTGTAGGATGGCAGTCCCCCCGCAGTAGGAGCAAACATGCTCCCGCTGGGGAAATAACAGCCAGCGTTGAATCTCTTCGACTTTCCTTGGACAGTTATGAAAATGATAAGACACACGACAAATAAGGTATGTGGAGATTACATTGTGGCAAGCGCTAATTTGTATAATTGATTGCAATGTCCGCAGTGTGTGAACATATCCTTACACAAGCTGAAAATTCAGAAGGATGTGTCTATGACCATGAGTTCATCATGGTCATAGACACATCCTTCTGAATTTTCAGGAGTCGAAGGACTCGGAGTCAAATTTATTTCCAAACATAAATGATACATGTAAATATTATACAGATGCAGAATTTACTAGTAATATAGAAACGGCTGGTTCATTTTCTCTTATTCATTTGAATTGTAGAAGCCTGTATTCAAATTTGAGTAAAATACATGATTATTTGAACACATATAGGGGGGGGGGGGGGTTGTTAGTAGTGATCTTAAATGCAAAACAATTGAGTGTATGCACTCATTACTGCAACAGAAGATTTAATGGAATGTTTAACTGTTGAGATCGAAATGAAGAAACAGAGGACTATTGTTGTCACATGCATATATAGAACTCCAGGGTCTAGCATTACAGCATTTAATAACAAGCTGGAGCAATTATTGGGATGAATGAAAATAAAGTGTCTATAATTTGCGGGGACTTCAATATAAATCTCTTGAATGTGTGTAATCATACTAGTAGTTTAGATGTCCTAGTTCTCTTACGAGAGGTTCTCTCGTATTGCGTAAGTAGCTTACGCTGCGGGGAAAGTTCTCTTTCTTCGAGATCTGAAGCCAAAAAATTATCCTTAATTTTGCATTTATTGTCAACGCAGTGCGGCAGCTAGCAGACCTAGGCAGGCTGAATTAAGCGTGCTCATTGGCTGCTCGGCGGCAACTGCTTAAGCCTATGGTGAGCCCTGTGAGATGTCGCATCCAATGAGGGCGCTTCGCGCCCTCCACACCCCTTCTAACCGTCAAGATGGGTGTGGCCAGTGTGTATATAAACTGGGCTCGCAGGCTGAAATTCTGATTTTCTTATCTTCAGCGAAGCTCTTCGCATCGCTGGATCTTGAGAGCCACCGCCGTTGAAACCAGCGACCAGCAAGCTTAGGACAGCGCCTGAGGAAGCCAGCCGCCTTCATCGCCTTCAGCCATCCGTGCCTGCTACGCTATCCGGCGACATATCCTTTTATTACTGCTGTGTGTGTTCGCTCTGCGACACACACTTTCTCTCACTATTCTAAAAGAGCACGAGGCGTTTTTTGTCAAAATGCCTCGTTTTTCCTGCGGCTCGTGCCACGCCCCGCCCAGCAACGGAGACCGCCACCTCATCTACGCTCTCTGCCTGGGCCGCGAGCACGCCGCCACCGCACTCTCTCGGGCGGCTGCCCCGAGTGCGAAGAACTTTCAATGTCAACCCTGCGGGCTCGACTTGAAGTTTTCGACCAAGCTATCGCTCCGCCTGTCCCTGCCGGGCCGCGCAAGAAGAAGCGCCGCTCGCAGAGACCACCGGAGACTGTTGTGACTGAGGAGCTCGCCGGAACCTCTCCCTCAAGCTTCTCTCTCGCCCTCTCTCGCCCTCTCTGCCCCCCCTCATGGCCGCTCAACCGCCGGCTCTTGCCCGCGATAGACACCCTCCCTCTGTTCGAGCCGCGCTACTGTGTAACTCACCGGCGAAAGTAGAACAGAGAGTGGCCGGACCTAGCACCATTTCTCACACATTTCTCAGTCCCCTCTTAAGTTCAGGCGACTGGAATTGTTGATATTGCAGTATACGAGCCTGTTATAAATACACGCACGCCTGCAAGCAAATGCAGCCACAAGACATAATGACGCTCTCTTATATGCTCGCTCTAACCAAAAACTAATGTATTCTCCCCTGTGGCTCAGTGGCAGAATCTTAGGCTTTCGCGCCAGAGACCTGTGTTCGATCCTGGCTCTCGTGGCAGATAAAAATTTATGCTGTTCGCTTCTCCTAGCTCGCGGCCAGCTTTTCTTACATACATAAAGCAAACCCGCTCTCCCCCTTGTTGGGCCGCGCAGATTGCGCCGTTCCGGCGAAAAGAGGAGAGAGAGTGTTCTAGTCCCGCTGTGGCCAGACAAGCCGCCAATTCTCACACATTTCTCAGTCCCCTCTTAAGTTCAGGCGGCTGGAAATATTACTATTGCAGTAAACGAGCCTGTTTTAATACACGCACGCATGCAAACAAACATGAGGTCGCTCTCTTATATGCTCGAGCTAACAGAAAGCTAATGTGTTCTCCCCTGTGTCTCAGTGGCAGAATCATAGGCTTTCGCGCCAGAGACCTGTGTTCAATCCCGGCTCTCGCGGCAGATAAAAATTTATGCTGTTTGCTTCTCCGAGCTCGCGGCCAGTTTTTCATACAGAAAGCGAACCCGCCTCTCCCACCACTCCTACTCATGGTGCTCGAGTATCTATGAGCGTCTAAACACGAGGGAAGAACAGACGGTTAAGTCCCGCTGCGCCTGCACCACCGTCAAAGCTTCACGCTCTGTCAGTCCCCGTTGCCACGGCTACTGCAGATGTTTACCTCGCAGTCAACGAGCCGGTATATCTACCCGCTCGCCTGCGCGCAACCACCGTTCTCACGGCGACCCAGAGAAATCTCAAATGAGCATAATGTCTGGTTGCACGGCTCACGCCGTATGTGTTTCAAATGCAGTGAATGTGCCCACGTTTCTGTGTTCACCCCTGCACACAAGCACTATAAACCCTGTGTCTCTCACAGAGCCCACTCTCATAAAGCAGGCAGAAGCCGCTCGAGTGTTAAAAGTAGGTCACGTGTCCACCTCACCGTGCCCACACCTACTCACTGCCCGCTCTGTCACACGGCCTTTCACGACCGGTCATGTTTTTAATGTAAGTCCTGTGCCTTCCCTTGAGCGCTCACACATACTAACGAACATTTTCGCCCCCGACGCCACCCTCGCGCATTGCGCCTCAACACTATATGTTCCCCGTCCAAGCCACCGGGACACTGTGTGTATAACGGCCAGCTATCGCTGCGTGCGATCCGCCGTATCTAAGCACCTCCGTTTCGAGCTCTCAAGCCCGCGACGCGCGGCTATCAGAGCCCGGAGGCCATTCTGCCCCTGGCTGCACACGCAAAAGCGTGGGAAGTCATTCCAGGGGCATCAGAATGGGTGCTAAGCACAGTAAAAAAAAAAAAGGGCTATACTCTGCAGTTCGCTCGCCGCCCCCCGCGCTTCCAGGCGCGTACCGAGACGAGAGTGAATGGAGAAGTAGCACATCTACTTCGAGCAGAAATAGCGACACTTCTGTGCAAAGGGGCTATAGAACCGGTTCCCCCTTCTATGAGCGAGTCAGGCTTTTTTTGCAGCCGTTATTTCCTCGTTCCCAAGAAGGACGGAGCTCTCAGACCGATTTTGGATCTGAGATATTTGAACAAAGCTCTTATGAGAAGACCGTTCAAAACGCTCACAACCAGGCAGATCCTCGCGCAGATTAGCCCGAGGGACTGGTTTATCTCTCTCGATCTAAAAGACGCGTACTTTCAGATCCAGATAATACCCCGTCACAGGCCATTCTTGAGATTCGCCTTCGACGGTCAGGTATATCAATACACCGTCCTGCTGTTCGGCCTGTCTTTAGCACCCCGTACGTTCACGAAGTGCATGGACACGGTTCTCGCTCCCCTGAGAGGTCGGGGGATGCGAATTTTGAACTATTTGGACGATTGGCTGATTCTAGCACAGTCAGAGGCCGAGCTCATCGCTCACAGAACAGTGCTTCTCAGCCACCTGGAAAGCCTGGGGCTCACGGTCAACTGGACCAAGAGCTCATTACTGCCCAGTCAGTCAACCTTCTTTTCTGGGTTTGGATCTGGACACCGTGGCAATGACGGCTCGCCTGTCGACACGGCGTGCGCGCTCTATTCTACGCCTGGCCGCGTCCTTCCAGCCGGGCAGCACCGCACCTCTCAAAACATTTCAGAGGCTGCTGGGTTGTATGGCTTCAGCTGCAGCAGTGCTTCAGCTGGGTCTATTGCGTATGCGCCCGCTACAACACTGGCTGAACGCCCGAGTGCCTCACAGAGCCTGGGCTTCCGGCGGCGTTCGAATCAGAGTGACTCAGAGCTGCGTTTCAGCACTGAAGCCCTGGTTAGCGGCCGACTGGTACCAGCGGGGAGTGACGATGGGAGCCGTCTCACACCGCAAAGTGATCTCAACAGACGCGTCCACATCAGGTTGGGCCGCTCTTTTCGAGGGCAAACCGGCTTTTGGCTTGTGGTCAGACCGGGAGAAATGCCTCAACATAAACTGTTTGGAGATGATAGCGGTCGAGAACGCGCTCAAGCGCTTTCTCCCATTCATACAGGACCACCATGTGCTAGTCCGCTCGGACAACATGTCCGTGGTGTCCTACGTGAACCGACAGGGAGGTGTCAGGTCCAGAAGTCTGTGCAATCTGACAGAACGCCTTCTCGTGTGGGCTCGCTAGAGTAGCTTCACTTAGAACTCTTATGAAAGTTCAAAGTATAATATTTTTAATTATGTAATAATTAAAGCAGTTTTCCCTCTAATTTTTTTTTTTTTTTTTGCTGTAGACAACAGTACTGTATATGTATATGTACTGTATATGTACTGTATATGTGTGTTTACAATACTGTAAATGCTGTTTACAGTACTAGTTCTGGAAAAATACAGTATGTGGCTGGCAACCCAGCTGCCAGTATTTTGCTGTAAATTTACAGTACAACGTTTTACAGTGTAATCTAATTCGGTGTCTAAAAAAATCCAAAAACAAATAAAGGCAGAAATCCTTCCTTCATTGAATGCAATCCATTAAATCATTTCTAACCATTAGAGTCTCCCTGCAATATTGTTGAGATTGTAGCGTAAATGCCTCTGGGTTAATGCGAATTAGCTCAAGGATATAGGGAATTTTAGAAATATTAATAATCATAACTCATGGTCATAATTCATAAATCGCATATGCATTTACTTTATCAATTATTGGAAATACCTCGTTCTGTAACTGGTCTCGTCATCAGTTATTCGTCCAGCGAATAAATGTAAGACTATCACAGTTAAGAAGAAGTATCCCTGTTTACAAACTCCAAGAAAGTTTATCTTCTGGCCACGAACATAAAACCTTTTGGGTTTATAAATTAAAACTAGGCCTACACAAAGTAGTCTATAATATAGAGCGTGTAGCTTAGATCTTTGATTTCATTGACTTATAAGGTGGTTTTTCAAACACAGAGACAATTAAAAGTATAAATGGGTTTATTAATAAAATGGCACACACTAGAGATTATAGAAGCTACAAATATAAAAGTACGTAAAATGCAAACAATAAAACAAACAAACATTTAAACAAACAAGAACATGACGTGATCGGTATGAATGACATGAAAAAGAAAGAAAGAAAGAAAGAGAGATATAGAGAGAAGGGAAGTAATTATTACCGACAGAAACCTAAGTTCACGAGACACCAATCAGCTTTCATAGGATTCAATATACTTGCAAGTTTGTTCTCTGTTCGAGTGATGCTGAGGTAGGAAGCGCAGATGGTGTCCTCTTTCTGCTGCGTCTTCCGGTGTCGCGTGACGTTTAAAAGGCTCACGGAATGTAACGTTTACCGGAAAATAAGATTCATCTCCCGTGAAGGAAGAGGCAAATATAGCTTAGTTGCAAAGAATGGCAGCTACAACTCTAACATGTGTTGGTCCGAGGAGAAGGCCGAAGCCTTTCAGATGTGTCTTGAAGCCGGGGAGAAGAGGAGGAAGTGGTGAGAGCAGGGTGAGAGAGCAGGGGAAGAGAGAGAGAAGTGGGGGTCTCTTCCTTTTAAAAGACATCTGTTTACGCCCTCTGTTTGGGACAACAGCAAATCAGACCTTCTGGTCTGAAGTGGGAAAAAGTTTCTTTGTGTGAAGAAGACACGCCTACCTTTACCATATGTCTTATGAGGGAAAGAATTCATATTTCCTCTTAAGATTGTACACACCGAACAATACATCTTACTGTACTCTCCTATGTGTGACTGGTTGAATTAAAACAGGGCGGTCAGACAAATACCAAGTATGACAGGTAAAGATAGGGGAAACATAACGTTACATTTATATGCATAATTACACACAAATAAAGTTTGATTAAACACACAATAAAATTGTCAGTGTTTCCGTTATGGCAAGTGACGACACTTGAGAAGCACAGGAATACATATCAACATTTAGTAATGGCTTGTTATGTAAGGGATTTCTGTTTGAAAGTCCATGAGTGTGTGTGTGTGTGTGTGTGTGTGTGTGCGTTGGAATGTCACGAGTCTGTAACAGTCACAGGGAGTTCACGCTGAGCTGGGGGGAATCCAGCCACACTGTCGCTGGTGAATTACCCCGTAGGGAATAATTAACCAGAGCTGTCTTCGTAAGGACAAAGAAGATGTGTTCGACACCCTCGTGTTTCACTTAATGTGAAAAACAACTGGCCGTATGTCATTGTTGCTACAAGATCTAAACAGCTCATAATCTGTAGGTGGCTATTCACACTGTCATAACATTACCTGCTCGTATCACTTTAAAGTGGTGTCTTACCTGGGTCCTTGCGTGCAGTTGGTATATTAAGAAATTAAGTTGTCTGGTAATGTCTTCAGTTGAAGTCTGAAACCAACTGGGTTATTTGGTCATATTTATAGTTCTGTTCTTCAGGAAATGCTTCATTAAATCATTTTCACTGGAAGAAAAACTTCCACAGAAATTCATCTGGTTTTGGTGTATTGCTCAACAATAGGGTAATTTCCTGGCTCTAATTATCATCTATGAATCTTTCAAACTAAACTAACCCCTAATTGTTTTGATTTGATTTCGGTTTCTGTAACTCCCTGTCCCTTGTTTGATTTGCCTGAGGTTCTTTAGTCTTGTTTTTCAGAGTCTTGTTTGGCCTTCTCAGTATTAGGGTAGCTCTAGTTGGTTGACTCGGTATCTTGTCTACATTTTTTCTGCTGTTATATCAGGACTCTGATTTGATTGTTTGAGACATTGCGTACTGGGCCCCTTGTTCTTCAGTTGCCTTTGATGAATGTTTTTTACATAATTCCTGAAATGTTAATTCTTGCAAAAACAAGAATGACACTTGGTGACACTTTATTTTGATGGTCCCTTTTGAACATTCTGTTGACTAAGTAACTGCAACTACATGCCAACTAACTCTCATTAGAGTATTAGTTGACTGTCTGCTTAATATCTGCTAAGTCTTTATCATGATGTTCCTCCACTATGGAGTGAATATTGAGCCATAGTTAAACAAAAAAATCCAGCAACAAACTCAATCTGCCTTGCAAAGGAAAACTTGAATCGCAAACAAACAGGTAGGCAAGCAATGTGTAAATACAAAGGTCAGTTTGAGCAAAAATGCAGAGTAACAAATATCTGTATTGTTTTACAAATATAAATAAATGAGCCTACATATTTCACAAATAAATACAAACCATCCTACAAATTGCATGTAATTTTTGAACAAATACCAAACTTAGTGCAAAACAAATGCATACCTTGTCTAGTACGATTGTGAGACACCTCCCTTTTTAATGAGAGATCTCGGCTCGATTTTGCTCACCAATGTGTCCAGGCAGATTTTCTCACAAATGCAGTTGAGCAACTTCCTCTTCCAAAACAGCAGAGGGTGCTAGTGATGTCCGGTTCGTGAACGAATCGTTCTTTTGAACCGGTTCTTTTTAGTGAACGGGTTCAAACCAGTACACTAAATCGGACTGAATCGTTCGAAACACTTCGCGTCTTGCATCAGCGCTGATCCACAAGTTACTAAAGTCACTCACTTTCGGACATGCCCGAGTCCTGACAGTCCCTTCGACTCGAAATAAACCAATATCCGGAGTAGGCCTAAATGTTACTCCAGTAAATCCAACAGTTCACTGAGCTGAGACATGTTGTGCTGAGAGAAGTGATGAGCACGAGCAGCTGATACTGAGCATGCGCGCACTACCGAACGTACAGTTACAGCGGTTCTCGGATCACCAGTACAGGACCGAGAACTGTTTATTTCAGACATATTCGACACCCTGAGAACCTGATGAGTTGATGAGCTGAGCATGCATGCAATTTTTTCAGAGGGACGAAATGCATGTTTCTAAAGTATTTTGTTGAACATCAATAAGTGTAACAAAATAAAACATGTTGCAATAATAATAATTCGTTACATTTATATAGCGCTTTTCTAGGCACTCAAAGCGCTTTACAAGGAAGGGGGAATCTCCTCAACCACCACCAATGTGCAGCATCCACCTGGATGATGCGACGGCAGCCATATTGCGCCAGAACGCCCACCACACACCAGCTTACTGGTGGAGAGGAGACAGTGATGAAGCCAATCAGTATATGGGGATGATTAGGAGGCCATGATAGACAGAGGCCAAGGGGCAGATTTGGCCAGGATGCCGGGGTTACACCCCTACTCTTTTTCGAAGGACATCCTGGGATTTTTAATGACCACAGAGAGTCAGGACCTCGGTTTAACGTCTCATCCGAAGGACGATGCAAACATGTTTATCACATACTGTCTTTTCACTGTATTATTTTAAAAATTGGAAACACAATGAATGAATTGTAAAAATAAACATTTATTATTATACTAAAACACTGTTTTCAGGGACAGCTCATTGAATTTATAAGTAAGTTGATATAAATTTTTGACGTAAATTAGGGGTGTAACGATACATTGACATGGATCGGTGCATCAATATAACGTCTAACGATACGATGCAGCGATTCCACACATAAAATATCGATATACACCTTTATTTTGACACTCCCCACATTCTCACATAACATCCTTCCGCCAAAGCGCACATTTTCGTTTAGTCACCAACCACACTGTCTGCCGGTGTGTCTTTATAACGTTAATCTCCTCATCTGAAATAGACTGACTGAACCCTAAACAAGTTTTTTCACAAAAGCCGGTATTGTCGACTGTCATCGCGAGTTCATGTTTTACAGCAGAAACAGACACGCAGTCGCACCCTTGTTGGTAAACACAACACGATAAGTCCGTTTTAGCGGCTCAGCGCGCAGTATTCAGGTCAGATGTCACTCGTTTACACTGTCAGTGAAATGTGACCCAATTCCGATTTTTTGCTCATATGTGACACAGATCGGACGTGTTCTATGACAGTGTTAACAGGAAAAAAACGCATGCATTCGGATATTTCCAGATCGGTTTCAGGCCTCGTTCATGTGTGGAAATAAATCAGATATAAATCGGATATGTGCCGATGCAGCTGTCATGTAAACACGCAGATCATATTTTCTGAGGCATTAGGCAACGTCTTCGCAGTTTAATGACGAGAGAAACCCCAAAGCGCTTCTGCAAAAGGACGGATGGCCTGACGAAACTATGTGTCGTCGTAGGAGAGGAATGTGTGACAAACGTTGACACAACATATCAAAGGTTGGCTTGCTCATCCAAAAATGTCGGACCCACTGCTCCTTGTTAAAGCCTGCCACAATACGCTTCCGCCAGTCCTTAGATATGCACACTGCTGATTAAATTAACCGGACACTTCACCTAACCTTATTTTATTTCATTTTTATTTGATAGACTCGATTTACTCTTTAATGCAAAATAATAATTATAAATAACTAAAACTTTTTATTTAGAAATTTGGTATCTCATTATATTGATTAGAGTTACACATACTGACCCTGTTAAGCTGAATAGTTTAACTAAATGACATTTGAATAGCACTATAACATCATAAAAAAAAAAAAAAAAGATAATCTTTTATGCCCAAGATTGTGTGTGCAAAGAATCTATTATTATATGGAAACAAAGGAGGTCATAATTTAGCAAATTGTTTAGAAAAGCATAGCAACACAATCATAAGACATTCATGTCAGCTGCTCATGACAGCTGAAAAAGAAAGGCCGGCCAAAAAGGCAAGAATGCTGAAAGTAAGGGTGCGATTGATCTGGCACTGATCGTTATCAGCCGTTGGGAGTTAAAGCAAAAAGAATCTTTTGACTGAAATATTGTCCTCGACCAAACCCCATTCCACAGCCTGTCACACACCCAGTTTTAGAGCAGTGTTTCTCTCTTCTTGTAATTAGGAGCATAGTGAGTACATGCTTTACCATCACAAATGAAATACTCAAAAAACATTTGCAATTAAAGAAAGCACTTTTTGTCCTCCTCCGCCTCATAATCATGGTGTTGTTTGGCGAACTTCGCATATATTGCAGAGCTCAATCATATTTTGCATTTGTCCATCTGTGCAAGATAATTTAACCCTTTAAACATGCGTGATGTTTCAGATAGTATGGTAAGTGTAAACACATGAATCGGATATGTCTGATTTGGTTCACTGTCTGGTTTGGTTCAGCTACCAAATCGGACATCAGGAGATTACAACGGACAGTCCGGACTGCAGAGAGGATTATTGGTGCCCCCCTGCCAACCCTCCAGGACCTGTACTCTACCAGAGTGAGGAAGAGAGCAGGTAAAATCATCACAGACTCCACTCACCCTGGACACCCCCTGTTTGAACTGTTACCGTCAGGACGGCGACACAGATCACTGGCCACAAGAACTTCCAGGCACAGGAACAGTTTCTTTCCACAGGCCATTTCCCTTCTGAACACTTAACATGCCCCCCAAAGCATATGCCTGTAAGTGCAATACTCCCACTGTCTAGTGCAATAAACTCAGGTGATATTTATATCTATATTATTCATACTACTCAAATACTGTAAATATGTTCATAATCTGTAAATGTTTATTCAGACTAAACCCAACTGTGACCCTACTTTTTTACTTTTATACTATTTTTATTTATTTTTTATATATTTTCATTCTTAGAATTTGTATTACTATGTTCTTGTTGTATTTGTATTTGTATATGTGCACTGGAAGCTTCAGTACCAAGAAAAATTCCTTGTGGGTGCAAGCACACTTGGCAATAAAGCTCTTTCTGATTCTGATTCTGATTCTGATATGGGTCACAATTGACAGACCGTGTAAACGGACGGACAAAAAAATCGGATATAGGCAACAAATCAGAATTGGCCATCAAGACCTGCAGTGTAAACGAGGCCTTTGAAAAGACGCGCTGGCTAAGAGGAGTTTCGTCAAAGAGCTATCGAGGATGGATATTTTCAATGAACTTGATGAACCCGTGATATCTTCCTTGGGCGTAAAAGGAAAAAAGTCTGTAATGTGCCCTGGTGGCCTGTATACTGTAGCCAGCACAAATGTTAAACGTGATTTATCATTTACATTATATATTGCTATATTAAGCACCAGCTCTTCAAAATTGAGTGGGGAGAATCTGTTTGATGTTGTTATCGGAACGGAAGAGCGGTGTTTTGTCCCGCGACTACAGCGTCTCACCGTCACCCAATTGCCCTGCTGCACGGGCTCTACTTCAGCCGGAACCGAACAGTGTACAGAGTTCACTAAGCTAGTCGCATCCAAAGCAGTATCTAAAGCCCTTGCACTCTTACAATTAACCTCGATTAAATCGTGGATGCGTCTCTAGTTCTGAAATCTTTCCCGTCAGCCTGACTATCTCCCTGCATTTATCACATGTAAATCCTGTGCTGACAGAGAAGGCTATGCTATACATGTTACATGAGGTGCAGGTGACAATAAGAGGAGAAGATGACAAGACTTTCTGTGTTTGGTGACTGATCCTACTCACCTAAGTTGTTTGAAGGACTCGTAAAAGGCGCGAGCACGCGTGAGAAAAATAAATAAATAAATAAAGAGCGCATGGATGGCACGCTAACAGGCTAGCGAATTACTAGCGTGTTGTGCTAGCAATAACGAATTAGATTGAAGATAGTGATGTCAGGTTAATGTGTGGTGTTGAGTAAGTTATATTTAGCAGTATAAACAACAAGGAATGATAGTAAATAACGATTCAAAACAGAAAGATATACAAAGCTTACAGACGCAAACCAACGCAACAGCAGCAGACGCAACCAATGCAGCGCTGTTTCACTTGGTCTACACCAGTGGTTCCCAAACCTGTCCTGAAGGCCCCCCAACACTGCACGTTTTCTTTGTCTCCCTACTCTTCTTCTTCTTGTTACTATTTAACGGCGGTTGGCATCCAGCTTATTGGTGCATTTCCGCCACCTTCTGCTCCGGAGTGTGAACCAGAAAATAGGTTTACAGACTAAATCCCCTTCCCCACTCTCACACACACACACACACACACTTCCCAGTCATTCTGCAAAACAATAATAATAATAATTATTATTATTATAATCATGACAACAACCATATTTATACTTTTAACCCTCCTCAATACTACATTTCTTCATATCCTATTAAAAACCCCTATTTCTCTTAAGAAAGTCATAAGAATTCTAGTCTGAACCCTATCACTGCTCAATAGCCCTATTAATGTAATGTTCTGAACTCCCATCTCCCTCAACTTATTCCTCATCATCTCTCTCTGAGCTCCATATCTACTACATCTCAAAACATGCTCTACTGACTCCTCTTCCTGGCATCCATCACATAGTCCAGTATTATGTTTCCCTATCAATTTAAGCGTTTTATTTAGTAAACAATGTCCCAATCTTAATCTAGATATCACCATTTCTTCTCTCCTATTTCCACTTCCAACCCTTGTATCTTTAACGTCCCTTTGAATTTGATATAAGTGTCTCCCTTTCCCCTCTCTATCCCAACTTTCTTGCCACTTTTGATTTGTCTCCCTACTCAAACACACCTGATTCAACTCATCAGCTCATTAACCCATGTGATAATGAGCTGATGAGTTGAATCAGGTGTGTTTGAGTAGGGAGACAAAGAAAACGTGCAGTGTTGGGGGGCCTTCAGGACAGGTTTGGGAACCACTGGTCTACACTATCACACTAAACTGAATTTGAGTGTGTTGAAAGTTATGTTATTCTATGTGTTTGTTTGTTGGCTATATGAGACTAGCAGTAATCTAGATCCAACATTAGAATAACATACAGATCATATTCTAACATTTCATCATGTTGAACTATATAACATTGATTAGTTTTATGTACATTTGCTCACCTGTCTAATAAAGTACATGAAGGAGCGGCGTCGAGTCGAAGTTTGTCAAGGACGTGGAGCTCTCTGCATCTCGAAAACGCCGCACTGATATTGATCCTCGTTTTAGTTGTCCTTTTTTTCCAAAGTCTGCTTGCCATGGTCCATAATTTTTTAACTAAACAACAACAGCGTGCAGATAGACATTACAAACTACGCAGTTGTCCACGTCTGTCGCCATGGTTACTATGGCAGTACAAGCGGAAACCAGGGAGAGCGCGGATATTACGTCAGTAACAGGCGACAAGTGAACGTTTTTTTTAAGGGACGGACAATTATTTAAAATTGGAATTGCTCTGAAATTAAAACATTTTGGGGACTTTTGGGATATTGTACACAACTGCAGGAAATGTATAACACTGTTCAAGTGATTTTGGGATATTTTATTACAAAATTCTTACATTTTGTACCTTTAATGAGACTGTGTTTTCTTATCCTCTGAGAAGACACTATCTCTTAATTATTCATGACACCACGTGTTGCTTTTCAATGACAGACGTGTTAAACCATGAGATCGCGTAATAGATGAGAGAGGCGTTCATGGGCTTGTTTCCGTGGTGTGAAAGTTAGAGTGTGTTGCATAGCATTCCCTGCGATGCTACCAGGGCTAGACTGTGGCTGCGGGTGATTGGTTGGCTGTCATCGACACATCAAAACTGTTTGTTAGTAGCAAGCATCTTTGTCAAGGAGTGAATGTGTTTTGTCATGTTAGCTGATCTATAATGAGAGATAAGCGCTGCAGTTCAAAGAATCAATACAATTCATCCACTTCTCCCGAAATCCATGAAAGTAAGTGGCAGCTGAAGTTGGAGAAGAATAGAGTAAACTTTATAGTTACTTACACAATGTGTATCTGATATGAATAAATGTGGTTGAAAACGTCTTGTTGAGAATCGACACTTAAGGGAACGCCTTCAGCGTGATGCGTCTGAAGTCTGTATGGAACTAGTCCAATCTCAATTGGTGTCGATTGGTTACGTCACTCTTGACGTCGCATGTGACGGTGATGCGGAAGCTATAAAAGGATGCCGGATCACAACAGCTTCAGCTTTCTGGTCTTCAGCAAGCGTTCTGAGTGACTGTTTGTCTTATTTGGTGTTTGCACTCATGGGGATGGCAAATGGAACTGGCAGATGATGTTGAGACGGCTTCGGCCCTTTCTCAGCATTCAGAAACCAGCTCCATCGCTCTGCGGCCTCTTCCTCCCATGACAAGGACCCGATGTTTGAATTATCTGGCTCAGAGGAGTTGGATATTTTGAGCATCGAGGCAGGAGAATGTGAGGAATCACCACCCCATTCTCCTGCCTTTGAGGAGCTGCTGGAGGTTGTGACCAGGGCAGTGGCTAAAATAAATATTGAATGGCCATCTAATAAGCAGGAAGCGACGAAAAAAAAGTAAACTTCATGAGCGCTTCCTGCAATCCCAGTCGCAGCCTTTGCGCCAGAACCTCCCTTTCTTCACTGATCTCCACACCGAGGTGTCGAGATCATGGAGTAAACCATTCTCATCTTGATTATTTAGCCCCCACGTTTATTTTTATTCATCTATTGTGGGCTCGAAGGAGAACAGTTATGGGGTGATGCCGCAGGTGGAAGAAACTATTGCATCATATTTTTCACCCGACACTGCGTCATCACTGAGAGCTCCGGCGCTCCCCTCCAAGCCCTGCCGTACTACATCGGCCTTGGTGGTGAAGGCATATGTAGAAATGAAAATAATCCAATATATTTTAAAATGAACAAAGATATTTGCTTGACTGTTTTCCACCCCCTCTTTCTACCACAATGACCATTTGGTGTATCTAAAGACACAGAGGGGCTGATAGTGATCTAGGCCTGTAGGCTAACATGTTTGTACTCAAGGGGTCGATGAATTGTCACACCTTTAGTACAGTGGGGGACGTGTAATTATCTGATTGGTCAGTTTGAATGTCTCACATCTGGTTTTTAGTCACATGGTCAAGGAAAGGATAAAAGAAGATTGAAACTGTTGCTCTGCCTCTTTGATGCTCTGGCTCTCTTTCTTGGGGACTTTCTTCTTATTCTTGGGGCTCTCTCCTTTTGCCTACTCTTTTCTTTGTCTAGCACAACTAATGTGCTAACTAGTTTTGATTTGGTATTGACTTTGAAGTGCTACATATTGCAATACAATATCGTCACTCTCTATTTCAACGCTCTCCCACAAATATTAAGCTATTGTAACTGCGCTTATTTCCATCGTTGGTATAAGTGGCAGTGGGTGGAATAGACAAGAAATGTGCAGTTTTCTACCATCTTGCCATTAACATTTCTTTAGTCATTCGGCATTTCTTTATACTTCGACTGTATTACCGAACTCCGTTAAGTGGCTGACTTGTCTCTCCGTGCAACTAAATTGACGGCCCGTGCCATTGGCCGCTCTATGGCAGCATTGGTAGCCACGGACAGACACCTGTGGTTGAACCTGTCGGGCATCGGGAAGAAGGACAGGGCCTTCCCCTCGATGCCCCGCTCTCGCCTTCTCGCCTTTTCGGTGACGCAGCCAGTACTGTTGTCGAGAGGTTTCGGAAAGCAAAGCGATAGTCAGCTGTTTTTAAACAGCTCATCCCCCGCTGTCATTCCAGGTCTCGTGGGGCTGCTGCCAGGGGGCAGTGTCACGAGGCAGCCGTCAGCTCCTCGCACCTGCAGCAGCAGAAGGAGAGTATTGCCTCTCGTGCCCTCGTGAAGCCCTCAGGAAATCGATGTTTGCTTCCCGCCGCCACCAGCGTTTCGGGATGCATCGGTTTCCAGAGAACGCAAATCGCAGTATCCACCCGGAAACGTTGCGTCCCTGTCAAGTTTGCTTCCTCTCAGGAGGTCTGTAGAAAAAAAAATCGTTAATTCCTGCCAGTCAGTTGCTTCAGGTCACCGAAATCGCTCAAAGTGCAGCAGCCGAGGCCAGTCCCGAGAGACTGGTCCCCCTAGTAGTATATTTAGACACCTGGGAGGGTCTTCAAAATAAATCTCAGTGGGTCCTGCGCACAGTGGTAAAAGGGTACACAGGGTATATACAGAAATTCTTAAGTTGAATTTAATACCTTTTAATACCTTTTTTAATACCTTCACAATATTTTTTAATACCAGCACGACTTCAAGTAACTGCAACTGTAGCGGTGTAAAGTGAAAAGTAAAGTTTTTTTGTTTGTTTTTTAAGCTGTGATTTTACCACTTGATTTCATAGCTTTGTAAGATAAAAATCCTTCTTGCTAGACCTAATAATTATTTTAGTCTATAATCATATCAATATCAAAAAGTAGAATAAAAAAGTAGCATTAAAAAGTTTATTTTAACTAATAGTCTAATTTTCTAGATATATTGTACAATAAAATAAAATAAAATTAGCTGCCAGATAAAAAAAATTAGCTGCTAGATTAGATAACAATAACTTGCTTTGCAAGTTAAACTGAATCGGTTCAAAGGAGTCATTAGTTCGCGAATTATGCGATGTGTCATTAGCGGACGTGTACGCGTTGTGTGATTATCCCAGCAGTTTAGGACATCGCACAAGATTTGTCAACACAGAAAACATTTCATCACTGGATAGGTTTTTTTTTTTTTGTTTATTGAAAGTGTGGTTTATGTCAGCTAAATCTGCGGAACGCTTTTCAGAGAAGATAAGGCAATGTATTTTAGCACAATTCACACCCAGCGGTAATTCAAGAAATAAATATATACCGATCAAATAAGGCTTTGGCGGCCGCCAAAAAAATTTCAATGCAGGAAAAACCCTTAAATGACTGAAATAGAAGCGAACTCGCAAACAGGTTTGGCAGCAAACCAGCCGGGTACCCAGTTTGTTTCAGCGCGCGCTGCGCGTGAACGAACACCAAGTCACATGATATCGCTCAGGTCCTACTCGCAACATATAAATCCACACAAATTTTAGGAATTTTAGAAGAAAGGCCTGCACTTAACACAAATTGAAACTCATAGGCCTAGTTGGATGGGGGTTCAGAAATGTAATACCTCGTCAGATGACGATTATTACTTTTTAATACTTTTTAATGCCCTTAATTTTGGCTAATTTCATTTACTACCTTTTAATACTTTTTACAACCCCTGGTACAGAATTTAGTTTGAGTATCGTCCCCCGAAATTCAGCGGGTGGTTCACATGCTTGTCAGCCCCGAGAAGGATTGGGTCTTGGAACAAGAAGTTCAGTCCTTCTTATCAAAGGAAGCCTTAGAGCTCAGAGGGGCGCATAAGGACAGGTGGAGTCATGCAGCATCTCATAAGAGCAGGTGGAGTTATGGAGGGTTTCATAAGGATAGGTGGAGTGATGGATGGGCTCATAAGGGCTAGTGGAGTGATGGAGAGGCCCATAAGGGCCAATGGAATGATGGAGGGGCTCATAAGGACAGGTGGAGTGATGGTCTCATAAGAGCAGGTGGAGTGATGGAGGGTTTCATAAGAACAGCTGGAGTGATGAAGGGGCTCATAAGCACAGGTGGAGTGATGGAGGGGCTCATAAGGGCCAGTGGAGTGTTGGAGGGGCTCATAAGGGCCAGTGGAGTGTTGGAGGGGCTCATAAGGCATGCGTCGCGAGTGAGCGCGTTGTTTGTGTTTGTAGCTCCGTTGATTTGATTCGTAATCCTTGATTTTCTTCTTAACACTCATTTACAAACGAACATTTTCTATTTTTACAGCGTGTGAACATATCTCCGATACTATTCTCTATAAAAAACAATCGGATTGCTTTGATTTCGCTACTTATATCCAACTTCCCGAACTTCCGCTACTAGCCTTAGCCTGCTAGCATTGCACGCGTGGTCTCGCCTATCGATCATCTTATTTACACCCGTATCACTGAAAGATATAATTCGCCATTATTGCACATCTGCTTTAATGGCGAATATATCAGATGTGTGTCTAACGTTACCTTTGAGTGCAGGTGAGGACACGTTCGAGCTGCATTCGGTGCAGTTAGAGCTGAGTCGGTGGAAAAGCAGATCCGAGACCTAACTAGAGAGACTGAACTAGAGATCGGCGATCAGCGCTTGAAACATCACGCGCCGATGCTCACAAGTCAGTGGTTAGTAACCTTTTGACTCCAACCTCGTCTACTCCGTCTGTTTCTCTGCACAGGACCCGAACACCCAGGACGCGATCATCCCTGGTTTCATTCACGCGAGCCAGGACCAGAGCAAGGACCTCTCCGCCCCTCCCGGTCTTCAAGATCTCCACCCGGAACCGCTTCTCCCCTCTTCGCGAGACGGAACGTGACGCTGTGATCATCGGCAGTTCCATCGTCCGGCATGTCCACGCTACCTCAGGTAAAGGTAAGGTTCGCACTCACTGCTTTCCTGGTGCTCGTGTTCTCGATGTAGCTGCGCAGGTTCCCGGGATCCTGAATGGTGACGAGCGTGTTGAGCTGTCGTACTGCACGCGGGAACGAACGACATCAGGCTGCGGCAGACGGAGGTTCTGAAGAAGGACTACAGGAGCCTGATCGAGACGGTACGCAGCACATCGCCTGAAACAACGATCATCGTGTCTGGACCGCTTCCCACGTACCAAATAGGACATGAAAGGTTCAGTAGACTATTTGCTCTAAATGAATGGCTGATGACATGGTGTAATGAACAGAAACTGCTCTTTGTAAATAATTGGAATCTGTTCTGGGAGCGACCTAGGCTCTTCCTTGCTGATGGCCTTCACCCCAGCAGAATCGGAGCGGCTCTTCTGTCGGACATCTCCAAGGCGTTACACACCATCTGACTAGTAAGTCAAAGTCCAAATCATAGTCTTTGCTGTCCCAACTTAATTGATATAAGTACCAATGTAGAACATTATATAGAAACTGTGTCTATTCCTCGTTTAGTGAGGTCAAACATTAAATCTACTGTAGGAGCTAGGAAAAATCTAATTGTGGTTAAACCAGAAAATCTCAATATTAGTGAACAAAAACAATTTCTAAAGCTAGGTCTTCTAAACATTAGATCACTCACACCTAAGGCGGTTATTGTAAATGAAATGGTCACAGATAATAGTTTCGATGTACTTTGCCTAACTAAAACCTGGCTTAAACCAAATGATTATTTCGGTCTTAATGAGTCTACTCCACCAGGATACTGTTATAAGCATGAGCCCCATCTGATTGGTCGTGGCGGCGGTGTTGCAACAATCTATAGAGATATTCTTAACCCTCTGGAGTCTGAGCTGTTTTCTGGGCCCTGGAGATGTTCTGACATGCTCTGACATTTGTGCTTTTTTCAGTTATTTATAAACATGTTAATGGCAAAGGTGTAAATTCACTCTATATAGCACAAACAGGGCTACCAAAATATCTGATCAACATGCATGTATATGTTTGAATTTTTAAGAGAATAATGTTTATGCGTGGTTATTGGAAAAAATAAAAATGAAAGTTGCAGAAATAAAACCACAAAACACATACTAAATATGTGTAAATAAGACTTTTGACTAATGAATTTTGTAGCTTCGAGTTCTGGCTTCAAAATGATGTGAAAATCATCCTGCCTTATCGTTCTAATAAAACAGTACATTGATTTGAACTTTTTTTTGTCAGAAGAGGTTTATGCATGGAAGGGGTGGCCCATCAATATTAATGGCCCAATGGCCCATCAATGTTAATGAGATTCAGACCAGGGGTGTGACATACACTCTTCCAGTGGCTAATGGGCCATCAAGTGCCTGAACAAAGAAGAGGAGTTTTTCAATCTGTTTTATTGTAATTCCTGTGGAGGAACTAAATGTTCTAAATTTGCTCTAAGCAAATCAAATGTGAGCAAAATAAATTAATCAGTCTGCTATAAACAAAGCAATTGTGAGCGATAAACAAAAGTAAAGGCAGATATCTCACAGTAAATTCCTGTGTTGTGGCACAGAGTTGAGACAGCACTTTCTGAAAAAAATTGTTTGAATAGACTCATGGGCGAATGTGAGTCTACAGGGCTCAGTTGCGGTCCAGTTTCTCGTGCAGGACGGAATCGCACAGTCTGTGGAACCATGTCAACATCAGTCTCTGTTTTCCATGTCAGAGTGGACTGCCTGTTGCTTGCCTGCTGGTTAGCCTTGGCTCTCTTCGGGACAGGTGCTTGGACAAGTTCATTGTCACATCTGTCAAAAACAAAACAAAACACACTGTGAGTATACTGATAACACAATCAAAGACACTGTATTATTATCATTATCGATCACTAATGGCCATGGATAAAAAAAGACAACAGTTTTTGTAATATCACACAAGAATATGTACTTTTATATTATGATGATGTAAACAATTATATTTCATCTGTAAATATTACGTCTGTGGACTTACTCGGGAAGATTCTCCATCATACGGAGAACTGAACTGCGTGCCCGTTTGCGAGGTGCTGGAGAAGGAGAGCTAGCTCCAGCCATATTCCTAAAAAACAACAACAACAAAAATATTTAGCATACTGTAACGGACAAAATGTTACTTTTTGTAATTCTGTATTTATTTATTTGTTCTTTAAGTATTTTTGTTACGACCCTGTTGTGATGTACTGGAGTCACGGGCAGTAAATACAGGAAAAGTTAGAGGGCGCTATTGCCTGGAGGTAACTGGGTATATAAACACTCACACCATAGAGTAAGTCATAGTGATGGGCATTCCGGCTCTTTTTCGTGAGCCGGCTCGTTTGACTCGGCTCACTGAAAAGAGCCGGCTCTTTTTGACTCACAAACGGCTCTTGAAAAAATATATGTTTTAACTCGCTGAAAGTCCACCGCACAACTGTGCAACGTGAATATTCAAATTTTTAATTGTCCATAACAACCCCATAACTAGCCTGCTTGCCTTGCACATCTTATTATTGGGCAAAGTTATGACTGACTATTTTTCTTACCTTTTTTTTTACTTTTTAATGTGTATATTATTGAGCTTGTAGAAGTTTAGCTCTTGCGTTCTTCTGAACATCTTGCGCTGCAATTGCCCGATGTCATTTCTGAGTCATATCAGACCATAACTCTCTTTTAAATGCATATTCCACATTAGGCTACGATTGGCTGTTTTAAAATATAATTAATATCGAAACAAAATAACAAAATAACCCAGGCGGTCTCATCTAAGAGACGTTTAGGCCTCCTCCAATAGTAGACAGCTGGGCATAGCTTGCAGGTTTGCTTAGTGGCAAACTTTTTTTATTTGATTGGTTCAACCGCCACCTGCCCGAATTTAATTAAAATATTATTTTTCGTCACGTTATCCGCCTGATCCACGGTTTATCCGCATCTCTAGTGTGTGTGTGTGTGTGTGTGTGTGTGTGTGTGTGTGTGTGAGTTAGCTCGGCCCTCCCTCATGCAGTTTAATTGGTTGACATCGCGTGTATGATTGACAGGAACAGAATGTGAGGCTGATCAGACAGTCGAAACAAATGTGTGTGCGCCTTTAGGCCTATATAATTATGTTTTTGTTGGTTTTTGAATTAGTCAATTATTTTAAATGCAATTAAAATCATGAATTATTTCATTATTAGCCTACATAATGATTTAATTTCTATAGGCAATATTTTTAAAAATAGAGTCGGCTCTTCAGATATGCGAGCCGGCTCCCGTTGTTCATCGACAAGAGCCGGCTCTTAGATCCGGCTCATTCGCGAACGACCCATCACTAGTAAGTCAGTTCGTTTGGTAGAGGGAAATCTGAGGATTGATCTTGTGCTACCTTCTTTCTCATCCAATGTCCTGTGTTGAGAACTCTTTGAGTTTCTGCTCAACTGTGAGTATGGTTTGGTTTATATTTGATGTTGTGTTTGTTTGAGATCACTGATGTTAGTTATTTGATTTCTTTCTAGAAAGGACATTTTAGTTACCACATGTTCCTTTGTGAGCACGGACTGAATTCTAGAGACAGTGAATCCAAGAGCGGTTCACACCAGCATCAAGCCTACAGCACATGGCCTTGCACATGTTCAGCTATGTGGCGCTGAGGACAGCTATTCACTGAGCATCTTCATTTCAAACGATCTTTTCTTGTATGGAGGATTATAGGATTACTCATTGCATCTTCATCATCACTTCATCAACACACACCTTATCAAAGACAAGACATACCAAGAGATAAGTTTTCTCCATCTCATTGACTCTTTATTGAAGAGACAAAGACCTCCAAGAGCTCTGACTTTATTTCTATTGTCTTTTTGACACATTTATTAAGCACTGGTGAAGAAAATAAAATTGAAGCAAATGATCATTTGTTTTGTGAAGAGTTATTTTTTATCAGTACATGTCAAAATTCTGTTGAACCCCCTCAGAGTAACATCTTTAAAAACAATACATTATCCAAAGTAAACTGATGGGCAATTAATTGTTATGGACGCACAATCTATGTACTGTATATATCTGTTGATGGTCCATAGGACAGAGAAATATCACAGCGTCGCCGCGAGTATCTGTTGATGAGCCATAAAGACCGCACGCATTTAGTGACGCACGCAATGAACGGATCGTTCGCGAACGACACATCACTACATTTCAAACATTTACACCTGTATTCACAAACATCTGTGCATAAGGCAGTATTGAAGCATAAGCAGTGTGATAGTTTAACCAAAACCATAAACCACACTGTAAAAAGGTTGCTGTAAATTTTACAGTAACTTACTGGCAGCTGAATGCCAGTAAGTTACTGTAAAATTGTTTACAGTATCATTACTGTAATTTCATTTACAGTAATAATAATGTATACTGCATTCATATTTACAGTATGAGTACTGTATTTTTCAATTACAGTACAAGTACCGTATTTTAATATACAGTAATAATACTGTATATTGTGTTATTATTTACAGTATGAGTACTGTATTTTTCATTTACAGTACAAGTACCGTATTTTTATTTACAGTATTAGAATTGATTTCATATTACAGAATTAGACTTTTTTGTACATTTGAATTTAGCTTCATTTACTGTATTATTACAAAATGTATTTAATTTTAATCTACATGTCACAGGTAAGGTTGCAATAAACTTGATGAAACGGATCTAATCGCAGCAGTCAAAGTTTTATTTAACATAGAACTCAAAATACTCCGAAAACAAAGCAACAAAACCAAACACAGAGTTTAAAAAGACAAACCAATTAATGAAATTAACAACAGGTGTAATTGATGTTTAACGAATGAAAAACCACTACAGCACTCTCATGAACATTTGTCATTAAAATATGCTGTTTCATTGTTTAACTGTTTCATTGTTTAACATTTATTTTAAAAAGTACATTCTACAAATGTGTTTTGAATTCATCCCATGTATTTGTAACATGGCTAAAAATTTTAACATGCTGAAAAGCAGAATAAGCCATTACAAAAATCAAACAGTAAAAACATGTTTTAGTCGTGTTTTCTTTCAATAATTTTGCCAATCGAATTCAACAAGCTCTCTGATGAAAGATGCCACAAGGGGATTCAGGCTGGTGATTTTTCTCTGCACCCTTTTTCCAGATGTCTGGCTGATCTGTGATTTTGATAGGCATTTGGTGCCATCAGGGTTTATTCTCAGAATGAACCTGCAAGCACAAGAAAAAACATTTATCAAACCACTGCTTTCCCAACAGTCATAACATGGTGCTGTATGCACTATGATGTTAATAAAAGCAATATGTACTATATAAATAATTAATTGTACATTGTAAACAGATTAGACAGATTATAATGGAACTTTGTGAGGTTGCAATTAAAACGAGGGACACTTTTTTTAGTGATTATAAAGGAACAGCTCTTTTAGGGCTGGGCGATATGGACCAAAAGTCAAATCCCGATATATTTAGGCTGAATATCGATATACGATATATATCCCGATATTTTTTCCGCAAAGTGAGAGCAAATGTTCAGTCAAAGTCAAAGCCAATTATGACATGTTACAAGTTATTGAAACATGTTATTGAAACCGGCTATTTCAGTGAACAGTTGCAAAATCAAATGAATAAATAATAAACAGGTTTCTTCACCTTAGGGTTGAATGATTATGACAAAAATCATAATTGCCGATTATTCCCTTGGAATTGTAATTGCGATTTGTTAATTATGATTATCAAAGTTTACATTGAATATATATATAAACAAATTTATATATATAGGCAAATTATAACACGTTTACACAAAATTTGTTAACACACACAAGTAGGCCTACTTTTCCCCTTTACTTAACATAAATTGTAAGAATATGACTAATAGTAAAGACTAGTACTAAACATTAGGCCTATGCTAAAACAGTCCCAAACTAGTTTTTGTTAATACAATGTTGGTATGAGCCACTACAGTCATTTAAAAATATAAAAAATAACACAAAGAAAAATAAAGTGGCATTTTGAGGTTAATATGGAAACGACAGGTACCATGGTGAATACACAATACTAACAAGAACTGTTAATGAAACATGGAAACTGCTCCTGGTGAATAGAATGAAAATCATCCCTGCATTACTTTTATTTAGTGTAATTTACAACGTAACGGCGTTGCATGCTCTTAGTTTCTTTTGCACTTTATATACAGTGAGGAGATACACAGCGCTCGCCGCCGCATTTGCGCGTGCAATTGAAGAGTGTAGGCTACGAGGAGGCTACAGGATAACGGCTGACAGGACAAGAAAGTCAATTTTTCTGAGGTGAAAGACTTTATTTCAGTGTAAACTTATGTCACTGCTTGGTAGTTCCTTACATTTATATAAATGTATATAAATTGCAATGTAAAGTTCCTTTAGTCAGACTTAATGACTGCAGCTACCGACAGCTCGTGTCCTCAATAAAGAATCCTGCTGAAGAAAGAACCAAGTCTCCTGGTCTTCGCTTCTGAGTTTCCAACAAGCATCACGCAAAAATAAAGGTTTACAGTAATGGACTGTTAATGCGTTATTCGTAGTGACCCATGATAGATTTATTTCATGTCTTTCCTAGAATGGGCAGTTTGTGAATTTGCGAGATAAACAACATAAAGTATCACTGGTATTACAAAACTTTCAGTGGCACATACCAGTGGCACATATATTTTTTAGTAAGGGTAGGGGGAAATCTGTTAACGAATAATGATTCTTGAGGCAAAATGTTTTTCTAATTGTCACCATAAAAATATATATATTTAAATGCTTTAAAATAAAAAAAGTTATTCTTCTGCAGTAGCAATCTGTATGGTGTGTTCAATTTAGTAGTGATTGCCCTTATTTATAGACTTCACCTTGTAATTTTATATGGAACTTTTCACACAGAACATTTATCATTCCACTGTGCTTCTTTTCCATTGATTTTGTGAGAAAACATATGCTAGAGAAAGACATATTTGACTACTGCACTCATGTCCTTTGCAGTGTCTCACACACGTGTCAAATTGAAATTATTTCATTGATCAAAGGTGACAGTAAAAACAATGCTATAAAAGATTGTTATTTCAAATACATACTGTTCTTTTGAATCTTAAAAAAACATCTATCACTTTCTCAACGCAAATAAAAAAAGCAGCATAACTGTTTTCAACATCGATAATAATCAGAAATGTTTCTTGAGCAGCAAGTCAACATATTACAAAGATTTCTGAAGTATCAAGTGACACTAAAGAATGGAGTAATGATAAAAGGAATACATTACATTTTAAATTGCAATCATAATTAAAAATATGACTGTTTCTGATCAAATAAATGCAGCCTAAAAGCTTTAGGATAAGAGCTTGTGATGTACAGCCTGGTTGGATTGGCTGCTGCCTAAAATAATTAAACATAATTTACCACTTTATTACAAAATATTAATCTTCAACATGTGTTCACGAGAGAACTGTGACGCATGCATGTTGTGTTGACGCAAGAGCAGACGTTCAGTCAGCTCTCGTGTGTCCGTATGCTGGTAGATGACCAACTTTAATCTCAGCCATAGTATGAATTAAAAAAAGCATTTTAATAGACTTACCAAGTGCAATCAGTCTTGGGGTACTGGGCAGAGAGAGGCTGCTCTCTGCATCTGCTGGAGTTGCAGTGACCTAAAAGTAGAGCAATTAACAAAAGGTTGGGAGAAATTAATTACATATATAGAGAACATACTTGCATCTTGTTTTAAAATACTTCTCAATGTGCTCTCCAATCAAGTTTATGCTTAAGTTTATGCTTTGTGATATCTTGTGATACAACCCCTTGACCAGCACAAGTATGTCTGCCTATCTTGCAAAATAGAAGTTTGATCATAAATGATGATGGAAATTAAAGTGTACCTCAAATGCATGACATATAAATACAAAAACAGTAATAGTTTTTTAGAAATGTCTTAGAAAGTTTAAGAAACTATGACACTAATTACAATCAGTATTCTCTAGAATCAGCTGTTCAAATAACATTAATACTTACATCAGCAAGAAGAAAGAGGGCATCTTCCTTCTCTTTGAAGTAAGCCATTGTGGCAATTATAGATGCAACACCATAGTCGACATCTTCTTTACCAGCTTGGTTGATGTCTTTCAGGACTGTCTTGACATCCTTTTTCCACCTTGAAAGTTGACTTTCAAAAAAATGAAGCACCTTTTTTCCTTTTCTGTTGAGAGATTCTGTGAGCCTAGTGTTAACATCAATCCCAGTCAGAGTGTTGAAATGGGCACACAAAAATCTCTTCATGAACAGGAATGGCCACTGGTCTTTGAGTTCATCAATGCTGGGTGGGGGGTTGTTATTGATGGCATAGCGCTGAGAAGCATATGTTGTCTTCATCCATTCTTCCACCTGTCCACGCTCTGCTGCTCGGGGTCCCTCTTGAGAAAATAACTTAACCATTTCCTTTCTTTTTTCCTCCACTGATTCTGGAGTCTCATCTTCAGGGAGGTCAACTGGGTGCCAATTGATGCAGCCATAGCTATCAGTTTTTGTACATTTGGATGCGGTGCTCTCACTGCTGGGTGTAGACTCGTTCTCATTGATACGTTTTGGTTTTCTAACTCTCACCAGTGTGTTGTCACGATTGACATGTTCAACCCTTGGTTTTATCTGATTTAGCAAGGATCCATAACCACAGCCAATCAGATCTCCTTCCATTGTTATATCCGCAAAGCTTTTTGGATATTTTTCCATGATTCTTCTTGCAATTTCTGAACACTGGCTTCTACTAGGGTTCAAGCATACCTTTTGAATTGAGTCTACAATAGTTCTCACCATAACTAAAAGCTCCTGCTCCTGGGTCGCTTGCCTTGTGCAACACACTGGCGCAAATTTGGAGGCATCTTCTCCCACGGTACTTCATATGATGAGACCCAGTCAGAGACTTGAACAGGGACATGGGTTGCTTGGCCTGAAGATGAAGAACCTTTTGGACAGTTGGATAGCTGGCCAGATGTATAGTCTTCATGGCCTGTGTGATGAATTAAAACATCTTTATTGAATTATTGGAGACCATTGTTTGAGCCAAGTCACAATATGTAATCTTTAGAAACCCAAAGCTGAAAAACTATTTATTATCCACTACATATCTTTACAAAAAGTATACACTATACTGTCCACAGGTGCATGTGAATACATTACAAAAAATGTCATTATAATTTTTTTTTTAAAGCTGGCTAGATCAATATTTTTTTATATTAATAATGGATGATATAACTACTTGTGATAAAAAAAAAATACACACATTTTTAATATTTATGTTTGTTTTGTCTTGTCAAACTCAACACATGCTATATATATATATATATATATATATATATATATACATTAGGGCTGTAACAATACGCGATATGAAACCGGAATCGCGACACTCATATCCACGAACCTGTGTCGCGGTGTGAGAAGGCAGAATTACGACACACCCCTATTCCAACTCCCAGAGTTATCCTTCCCGTCCAGATCCAATGCTACCACATCTTTAAATTACTATTGGGCAATTCCAGCGTTATGGAACATTTGCAGTCAAAACTTGAAATATAAATTCTCAGAAAATGCATTTAATACCAATATATTGAAACGTCTATTTATATATCCATACTCCCTTAAAGTCCAGACATTAGAAAAATATCAGTCTACACATCCGTTTTATATTTAATTTGAGAGATATAGGCTACACATTTGTTACAGATGTGACACAAAAAATCTTTAACTTTTAGGTGGCAAAATATTTTTTAGTCATTCTGTGAAATACACTGCGCAAACCAAAAGTAATACTACCCACTAGTGTTGTCACGATACCAAAATTATTGTTTCGATACCGATACCAAGTCAAGTATTGTGATTTCGATACTTTTTCGATACTTTTCCTGAAAAGGGAGAAACACTCTCAAATATCATTGCTGTGCTTTATTTTAAAACCGGGACAACATTCTAATCATATAACACACTAATAAATGAACATATGAACAGCAGATATTAAACATTTGAACAAAATATGAAATATCAAAATATAAAAAATTCATTAGAGCAATGACATTCAAGGTAAAAAAAAATATAAATTTAGCAGCATTATCTCATTTATCATAAGAAACATAAGAGTTACCAGTAATAACTTTATCTTGATTCTGAACTTTGAATAAAAATATGAACAGCGATTATATTAAACAATGTTTAATATTGGTAACATATGATCATTGGTGGTGATATATTTGACATATGGGGATAGTTGTGGAGGGCCTATACTTCATGTTAAACATAAATATATAGCAGCAAAGACAACGTCGGCAGTGTTGACGGCAAAATAGGCTACAGAATATTTCGTTCTGTAATGAGAGGTGCAATATTTGAAAATCGATAATATTTTTTTAAATTACATTTATATTGTATTTATGTCAAAACTTAGAGACTTTCAAACATCAAAATGTCATTTATTAATATGTATTCATGTCAAAATGACATAGAAACATCTTTTCCTATTCTATTTAGCCTGGAAACGCTTCCAACACGCTTGCGTGTCCCGTGAAAAACAGGCGTTGGTTCTATTTCTAGCTTCCACGCGTTTTCCGCGCATCTCGAGCTGTGCCTGACACGCGTGTGTCACGCAGGCAGTTGACATGGGAGCCGAAATAAAAACGGACACGACATGCATCCAGTGTGTCGCCGGCCTTACAATTCTGGAACGCGGTCATTCTTAGAAGTATTGATACTAATAAATTTAGGAATCGTGATGTTTTTAATTTCCGATTTACTTTTGAAGTATCGGTGCACCGTGCAACAGAGCAAGGTAGGCAAAGTACTTCCATGTCACTCCTCGCGTCATCTTTTTCTACGAGTCGTGGACCACTTGTGCTCGCACATGCAGCCATCTCGCTGTAGTGTTTTGTCACATGACACTGACAGCGGCAGGTTCTTTGCTGAGTGCGTCAGGAAAAAAACACAGACGTCCATAGGGAGGCGTTTTTTTTTTTTTTTTTTTTTTTAAGTATCGAAACTGATAAATTTAGGTATCGTGACGTTTTTAATTTCCAAGTATCGCGATACTTTTGAAGTATCGGTACACCGTGCAACACTACTACCCACCGGATGAAAAAGGGTTGGCTCTCCACAGAACATAAAATATTCATTTCATTTTATTTTTCGTGTTCGTATTTATGAGGAAAAAACAATGTTACGGACGTGACAGTTCTCGACGTGAGCGCTCTGAAAGCGGCACTAAAAGACTGCTTTAAAACTTTCACAGAGACCTCAAATAGGCATTTTAAACACCAAATATTAAGGATTGGCATATCAAGTAAAATTATATTCGATGATTGTTTGAAAATCGTATCTCTCCCCCCACATGCTCACAGTCACAGGTAAGACGGCATTCGCTCAAATCCTGCTCCGACATTGAATTTATCTGTATCTGAACTGTAGGCTAATAGGCCTATGTACTGTAGCCCAGTCATTAAAGTCATAAACGATTTAGTTTCATAGTTATGTTGTTAAAAAAATTTATAATTTTTTTTAATTTCATCTATGTTGATTATATGAAAAGTGAAAAGCATGAGTAAGATCATGCATAAGATGCGCAGTAGCCTATATCGGGAGACGAGTGGGCAGACATGATTTTGACCACTTCATTAAGTTTGTTTTTGTAGAAAGCCTCTCTATAAAGTGAATTTTGTTTTGTATTAATTGTATCTTAATTTAAATCAATGTTCATCAACCAATTGCCTGGATTTAATAAATAAGAAGTCTAGCAGGCAATATAATCAGGACACGGAGGTGCCATGTTATAATCACGGCGTGTTATATGGCCGCGCCATATTAAATCTAATATGGTCAGAAAAATTGCCTTAAAAAAGGTTAAAATGCCCCTGGAAATGGATTTAAGGTGGCAAATATCACCCCTTAATGAAAATGTTTTTTCAGGTGGCACATAATGAACTGACCACTGCACAGAATACAGGTATACAAAATATGAAAAGCTTACAGAGTCAAGATACTGGTTCAAAAAAGAACTGAGCAAAATAGTCTAATCACTGTTATCAACAAAATCCCCCAAAATATTGGGATACCATTTTGTGTCAATATCTAACACCACCACTACTTTATCCAAACTCCTAAAATGCCTTTGTCAGAACTGAATATTAAAATATTACAGGGCTCAATGCTAAGGATTTTTTCTATGGTGGGGCCAGTGTTTAAAAATGTTACTTGACCTGACAACATTTTCTCTGGTCCCATCACAAAAAAAGTAACAAATAAATAAATAAAATAGGCCTAGTTATTGTTTTAGTTGTTTTTGATCCATGTAACCTTAATGAATAAGATTATGACACCAAAACTTACTAGTCTAACTCTACCAGTCTCAAATTTGAAAAATGGTTAAGGACAGTCAGTAATAAAATAAAATAAGAACAAATAATCAGATTATGAGCAATAGCACAAATAAATACAAAAGGTCAAACAGGAAAAAAAACAGTTCTCTTCAGATTATTCTTGTAGGTCTAAATCTAGATTTAGATTTAGATCTAGATTCTAAGTCTAGATTCTCAGGTACATAAATAGTAATCAACTGTAAAATATCACTGCATAGTCTTCACTGTATAACTATAGATTAACCCTTATTAAAATGATTCAGTCAAGAGCAGTGAGCAATTTTATTGTCTTTTGTTTGATTAACATAAAAACAGACAACAGCAGGAATATTAGGCTACTGTCACTTTGTACGAGCTGCAAGGATCCAATATACTGTAACACATGCATCTAATCTCACGTTTACATTCAGATAAGATATAACCACTATATTTACGATAATACTCAACAAGACAAGCATTTTGAAATAATTTAGTGTGAATATGTCCGTTCAAGCTCAGGAAGACATGAGTACCAGCATACTGTGAGACGCGGCATTCTGGACACGTGCTTTGGGTGTGCAGCACTGGCCAGATTGGGCAAATTACAGTTCCGTCAACTGTCCCGAGTGTCTTTTACGCTGGCCCTGGGCCAGTGGGCATTCCTTATTGTTGAGCCCTGTATTTACTGAATATTTCAGGATCCAACCTATTGCAAACAAACTATATACAAATATACACTAATAGACACTAATAATCATGTTTAATAGAACATCTATCAGCAAATCAATATAGCAAACATATGAAATTAGTGTATATACAAAAAAGTCCAACCCATTGCAAACAAACTATGTACAAATATACACTATATGCACAAACAGAACCACCAGGCGCGGACCTCTGTTTTTCATACTAAGGTATCAGATGTAAATCTTAAAACTTCTACAAGACAGATGTCAGACACTGTAAGGCACTTAAGTTAACACCGTGCTAAATTGACTGTAAAAAAGAGAATGTCATCTGAATGGGCCTTCTAGTCTTCTAGAGCGAAGACAGAGAAAACAACATTCAGCTTTTTTTGTAATGACAGAGGCAGAATAATACATCCAAATCTGTGAGTAGCACAGACAAAACACCATCAAGATATGGTTACTAGAATACCTATCATTCAATATAGGAAACAAAATAAATTAATGCAAAAAGGAAGGCATAGTGGACCTTGTAAAGTACATTGAGGAAATGGCATCAGCTTTTAATTTGTTTTTACTGAATATTGAAATATGCCAGGGTCCAACCCACTGCAAACAAACTTTGTACAAATATTTAAATTTAGGCACAAACAGAACCACAAGGCGCGGACCTCTGTTTTTCCACAAAAAAACACACTGAGACTGGATGTGAGTCAGTCTAAAGTTAATACGGCACTTTTAAATTGACTATAAAAGAGAGAAAAAATAACCATCCTGACAGATTTGATGAATTGGTAACATTAATGATTATGAACTATTAGGAAAAAAAAATCTATTGTTTCTAGTATTTAAATAGGACAACGCTTAATGTCCGATATTATCAACGCAGGAATTATGCATTGTAAAGAAGGGGCACCATTAAGATTTCTTACCTTTCTTATTGAAGTGGTGTACAAGTCTTCGGGCAGCAATGAGAGGGACAATATCTTTTATGTCTTCTAAGGTAACAAACTGGAGATCGCAGCTCATCTGTACACCAATACCAGTCAAATGTGTCATGAGATTGTTAAAGTCATTCTCCTGAAGCATGGGTAGCACCTTCCTGATGACGTCCTCCACTGAGTCCATATCTTTTCATTTACCTTAGACAGACAGAATGATGCAAAGGCACAAGATTAACATCAAATATTTTGTACAAAGACAGTGGGTAGTAATCAGCCAGGTCCTCCACACTGACACAGACATAGGAAACACCTGAGTCAACAAGACAGTGCACACATAGGTCAACTAAAGGCACGGATTTGTATTTTTCAATGACAAAATAAACATCTGATGAGTTGTTCAATATCAGTGCAATTTTTCCAAAGGTGTATCCCATGTCACTGTCCTCCATAACTACAATCATAGATTTCTGGTATTTGGTGCCCTTGTAAGTAACAGCTGGTGTCACTAATGTGGCCTCATGAATGCCTCTCAACCTAACAGCTTCCTGGATGCCAAGGTTATATAAGTGGCTATCAAATTCATTAGCTTGCTGCATTTCCAGTCTTGGTGTGAAGAGACTGCCAGCCTGAAGATAGGCTTGCAGAAGCTGGTGTCTCTCTGCCAAAGTACTGTTCAGATTTTAGAAGTTATGCAGCTTTCTTTTACACTGCTTGAAAAATGTGTGCTTGCTTTCGAAACGCAAAGTCCACAACCGAATTAGTGGACCAAAATGAAGTATGAGTTCTGGATAGTGCAGTAAGAAATGGTGCTTTGGTTTTAGTGGTGTAGTTGGAAACAGTGAGAATCTAGAATCAATATACTGCTCAATGAGAGCTTTCAAATATGCTACCTGGTTAGCATGTATTTTGGGAGCTGTCACCATATTAACTATTTTTCGAAGTAGCAGGCACAACTGCCAAATCTCATCCTCCAGTGGATTTTTTATGCGATCACCAACTAGCAGTGGGAGTAACCGGAGCAAACACCAGTTTTGAGCTGCATTACCACCCAAATTTTGACTGTCTGCTCGAATTTCACATGGTTTATTGTTGCCATCGGCCCCAGCATACTTAAAAGTAGATATGATCCGATTCAGCTGGTTGTAAGTGAAATGTTTTCCAACAGTGACAAGCTGCTTGATGTACAGAGACAGATCTGTTGAAACGACACCTTCAAAAAGGTCATGTCCCAAGCATGGTGGGAGTCCTGGGTCACATACATGGAAGTGTTTTAGGATATTAAACACAGAGTCAAATTTTATGCCATGAACATCAGCTAACTGGGGACTCCTGGTAAGCTCAATAACAGAGTTCTTGTAACTTTGCTTTGTGTGAGGAAGGCCTAATTCTGTTGGAGAATTTTGAAAAGTTTCTCTGTCTATAACACAGTAGCGACAAAAATGTTTACTTCTACTGAAGTTCTCTGTGAAGCCACCAATCATGTGTGACCCAAGATTATCTCCAGCTATTGCAAGCACTGCCCCTTGTATTATTTGACCACTGTCCAGCTCAACTCCTGCCTCTTCAAGATCCCTCAAATCTCTTACAAGTGGACCAAACACTTTCTCCTGCCCAAAAAAATGCAAATCGTCCTCCTTACAAAGCAAAACAAGCTGTATGGGGTCTATAGATGACCTATTATGAGGAGAGATTTCTGACAGCGACATGTAAACAGCGAGTTGCTTGTGTTTTTTTCTCCCTGATCCAAGGGGATTCACCACTTCAAATGAATCCTGGTAAAGGATAATGGAGACTGAGGACATACACTGCTGAAAAATATCCTTTTCTTTAAAAATCCTGCCATCTCTTACATCCTCCAGTAAATGTGGGTCATCTGATCTGTGTGTCTTTGCATCAATGTACTGTGCTTTGACTGACTCATGGCTCAAAAGTGCTTTGAGGGTCTCCTTTACTGGAACATACTGCAAAAAGCAGTCCTTTCCTTTGGAATTTTTACCTAGATACACCTGTTCAGGTGCCACATAATTAAAATTCCTCTTGAAATATGTCTTCCGAGTGTCATCAGACCTAAATACTCCCTCATTATACAACCTCAGAAGATTACTCTTATTAAGACCAGCTATGATGTTATCAATATCCGGTGATGGCATATTTTGCTTTTTTAATTCATCTCTCAGTTTTGAAAAAATATGTTGCATGTTGCTGTCATGCATCACCTGAAATTCATCAATTAAAATTTGGATAGTGGTGGCTGGTAGCAACATTTTAGCTTGCATCCTCAAATAGAAGAGTGCCAAATTTGTCAAAAATGTGTCTTTATCATTGCAATTATCATCAACCTCAGAATGCACAAGACTGTCATCATGGATGTCACTGTCATCATGGATGTCACTGTCATGTCTACAGTTTGATGCATCAGCATCTATTAGTACATGGTTCTCCAAAGATCCTCTGTGTTTTCTGCTGATGTGAGATGTGAAAGTTGATTTTACATGAAAATGTTTTTCACAGTTGGGAAAGGGGCAGGTAACTTTTTTCCCATCTCGTATATGCCATTTTAAATGGTCACAGAAGCTATGAAAATTTGGGGATGTATGCTCGCATCCCGCAACCTGACAAATCACAGCATCCGTTTGAGCAGGTCTGCAGTTAACCTTATTTGGTTGTGTGTGCTTACGACGCATGTGTGACTTTAGTGCAGACAGAGTCTGAAAACTACAAGGACAAGTCGGCAAACCACAGTTGAACCTAAAATTAGCCAGGTTCCTATGCATTATGATATGGTGGTAAAATCGTACTCGGTTACTAACGTAACCTCGGTTCTCTCTAGTAGAGGGAACGAGTACTGCATCTTAGCTAAGACGCTGCGGGAAAAGTCTCTTTTCACGAATATTGAAGCAAAAAATTATCCTTAATTTTGTAATATTGTAAAACGCATTTGCAGCAGTATACAGCCAGAGGCGAGACGGCTCGCTTGCTCATTGTTTGCTCTACGGCAAATGCATAAGCCTATCGAGCACAGGCTGATGCAACATCAGACCAATGAGGGCGCTTCGCGCCCTCCTTGCCACTTCCCGCCGAAGCGGGCGTGGCCTAGCCCTATAAAGGTAGCTCGAAAAGGCTGACTCACTTGATTTATTTCATCGAAGAAGCGAACCAGAGTGAATCGTACGCATGGCAAGGAACGCAGTACTCGTTCCCTCTACTAGAGAGAACCGAGGTTACGTTAGTAACCGAGTACGTTCTCTTACGAGAGTTCTCTCGTACTGCGTCTTAGCTAAGACGCTGCGGGAACCCAATGTAAGACGCCGTGCGTGCAGGGATTAACAACCATAAACCTGGAGGCGAAGCCCAGGATTTACAGTGCACAATCACCAAGGAACTCACAGAGAGTTCTAGAACTGGAGGAGGAACTCTCCATCCCCATATATAGCAGCGTCCGCAGACGCAATTACTAAGACGTCACTTAGACAAGGCAAACCCCGACTAAAGTGGGAATATGGGCCTTACGTAATACTGCCCGTAAGATAGTTAGCAACGCACTGCGCTTGCATTCTCAGTGTTCAAGTCAGACTACTGATTCAGCTACACCGACAACAGCTTAGCCTGTAAGGCGGGAACCTCAAGGTTATAAAACCTGATAAATGTAGACGGCGAGGCCCAACCTGCCGCCATACATATATCCTGTAAGGATATCCCACTAGACCAGGCCCACGACGAGGCAACGCCTCTCGTGGAGTGCGCTCTGACACCCAGTGGGCACTGAAGACCCCTGGAAGTGTAGGCTAACGCTATGGCGTCAACTATCCACCTGGATAGGCTCCTGTTTCGAAACAGCCATTCCTTTGGAACGTCCACTGAACGAGACAAGCAGTTGCTCAGTCTGTCTGAAGACAGCAGAGCGAGACACATAAGCTCTTAAAGCCCTGACAGGTCAAAGAGAACTCAAGTCTCCTTCCTCTTCTAACACCGGCAGGGCAGACAGGGAAATAACCTGAGCCCGAAACGGTGTGTTGAGGGATTTTGGCACATAACCGTGCCTAGGTTTGAGTATGACTCTCGAGTCACTAGGCCCAAACTCCAAACACGACGGGCTCACAGAGAGCGCGTGCAGGTCACCTATGCGCTTCACTGAAGCAAGAGCCAGCAAGAACACTGTCTTAAATGACAGATGTCTGAGGCTAATCGTCTGGATGGGCTCGAAAGGGGAACCTTTCATGGCCTCCAAAACCGTAGAGAGGTCCCATACAGGGACCGACGGGGGTCTGGGAGGGTTCAGCCTCCTAGCTCCCCTGAGGAAGCGGATGACCAAATCATTCCTCCCTATCGACTGACCGAGCGTCGTTTCAGCGAACGCTGCGATAGCCGCCACATATACTTTGAGCGTGGAGGGGGCTCTGCCCTTATCCAGCAGCTCTTGAAGGAAGGAGAGAACCTCCGTCACCTCACAGTCGAGGGGTGAACATCCCCGAGCTATACACCAGCTGGAGAATACCGACCACTTTGAGGCATAGAGCCGTCGAGTCGACGGTGCTCTAGCCTGAGTGAAAGTATTTAGCACTCCTACTGAAAGATCAGCGGGTAACCGTTGAGAGCCCACACGTGGAGGGACCACAACTCCGGTTGAGGGTGCCAAATCGAGCCCCTGGCCTGCGAGAGGAGGTCCCTCCTCAATGGCACCGGCCACGGGGCAGTGTCTGCTAACTGCATCAGCTCTGGAAGCCAAGGTTGGTTCCTCCAGAGTGGTGCTACAAGCAGCACTGAGCATTTCGTTTCCCTCACCCGCTCTATCACCTGTGGAAGGAGGGAGACGGGGGGAAAGGCATAGAGCGGGCAGCGCGGCAACCTCTGGGACAGCGCGCTTTCGTTCTTGGAAAAGAACGCGGGGCAGTGAGCGTTTTCGCTGGACGCGAAGAGGTCCACATCCGCTCTGCCAAATTTCTCCCACAGCAGCTGGACTGTTTGTGGGTGTAGAGACCATTCGCCCGCGGGAATGTTGTTCCTGGACAGTCTGTCTGGACCCAGATTCTGTAGCCCAGGCACATGAGCTGCTTTCAGCGAGCGCAAGTTGTGCTGAGCCCACACCAGGAGGCGTTCCGCCAACCTGTACAGGTCTCGGGATCTGAGACCGCCCTGGCGATTTATGTAGGACACCACAGACATGTTATCCGAACGGACTAAGACGTGATGGTCCTTGATATGGGGACGAAAACGCATCAGCGCGTTTTCCACTGCCAGCATTTCCAGACAGTTGATATGTCGGAGCTTTTCTCGTTCTGACCACAGGCCACATAACGGTCTGCCCTCGAGCAGCGCTCCCCATCCCGAGGTGGAGGCGTCCGTCGACACCACTCTCACCCTCGAGGAAGTCCCCAGACTTACACCTGATTGGTACCAGTCGTTCGCTGTCCAAGGTTCTAGAGCTGTAACACAGTCAAGTCAAGTCAAGTCACCTTTATTTATATAGCGCTTTTTACAATACAGATTGTATCAAAGCAGCTTCACATTGAAAAAATGAAAATAATACAACATAGTTTGTTTCTAGAAGAAAATTGCATCATTGTCTACCCTAATAAGGCAGATCAATAATATCGTTGAATATTAAATGTCCCCAACTAAGCAAGCCAAAGCCAAGGCAACAGTGGCAAGGAACCAAAACTCCATCAGGTGACAGAATGGAGAAAAAAACCTTGGGAGAACCCAGGCTCAGTCGGGGGCCAGTTCTCCTCTGGCCAACGAGCGAACAGTGTATGATTATGATCCAGGCAGCACTACGGGTCAGAAGTCAGATTGGTCGTGTCGATGAGGCCGGCACTTCAGGGATGCGTCATGGTTGGGTCCACGTGCAGATCCACCATCTAGTCTGGATACGGCCAGGGTCCACCTCACTTCAGAAACGGAGTGTCTGGTTGACACTTCAGTACTGCGTTGTCGTCGTGTCCAGGCGCAGGTCCTTCATCGGATCTGGATACGGCCTGGATCAGGCGGACTGCGGTAAACCTCGGTGTAAGCAGAGAGACTAATATTAACGTAGACGCCATTCTTCTTATGATGTAACGAGTACATCAGGATTCATGGGAAGTGTTCCCGGTTCCGGCTGAACTAATCTATGCAGCCTAATATGGAATTATAGAAGTCTATAATGTGTTATGTGTATGCTAGGTCAAAGAGATGTGTTTTTAGTTTAGCTTTGAACTGACAGAGTGTGTCTGCTTCCCGGACAATGTTAGGAAGACTGTTCCAGAGTTTTGGTGCTAAATAGGAAAAGGATCTACCGCCAGCAGTCGATTTTGATATTCTAGGTATTATCAACTGGCCGGAATTTTGAGATCGCAATAGACGTGAAGGACTATAATGCGTTAAGAGCTCGCTCAAGTACTGCGGAGCTAAACCATTTAGTGCTTTGTAAGTAATCAGCAATATTTTAAAATTTATACGATGTTTAATAGGCAGCCAGTGCAGTGTTGACAGAACCGGGCTAATATGGTCATACTTCCTGGTTCTGGTAAGAACTCGAGCTGCTGCGTTTTGAACTAGCTGTAGTTTGTTTATTAAGCATGCAGGGCAACCACCCAGTAGAGCATTACAATAATCTAGCCTTGAGGTCATGAACGCATGAACTAATTGTTCCGCATTTGTCAATGAGAGCATATGGCGTAATTTAGATATATTTTTAAGATGGAAAAATGCGGTTCTACAGATACTAGACACGTGACTTTCAAATGAAAGATTGGTATCAAAGAGCACACCCAGGTTCCTAACCGACGATGAAGACTTAACAGAGCAGCCATCGAGTGTTAGACAGTATTCTAGGTTATTACGTGAGGAAGTTTTTTGTCCAATAATTAGAATCTCTGTTTTTTCTGAATTTAGTAGTAGGAAATTACTAGTCATCCAATTTTTTATATCAGCTATGCATTCCGTTAATTTTGTGAATTGGTAAGTTTCGTCTGGGCGTGAAGAAATATAGAGCTGAGTATCGTCAGCATAACAGTGAAAATTGATTCCATGCTTCCTAATGATATCTCCTAATGGTAGCATGTACAGAGTGAACAGCAGCGGTCCTAGTACTGAGCCTTGTGGTACGCCATACTGAACTTGTGATCGATGAGACATCTCTTCATTTACTGCTACAAACTGATAACGGTCAGATAAGTATGATTTAAACCATGCTAGTGCAATCCCACTAATCCCAACATAGTTTTCAAGTCTATTTAAAAGAATGTTGTGGTCAATGGTGTCAAACGCAGCACTAAGATCGAGTAACACTAATAGAGAGACACAACCACGATCAGATGATAAGAGCAAATCATTTGTGACTCTAATGAGAGCCGTCTCGGTACTATGGTACGGTCTAAAGCCTGACTGGAAATCCTCGCAGATATCATTTCTTTCTAAAAAGGAACATAGTTGTGAGGATACTGCCTTTTCTAGTATCTTTGACAGAAAAGGTAGATTTGAGATCGGCCTGTAATTGACTAATTCTGTAGGATCAAGTTGCGGTTTTTTAACAAGTGGTTTAATCATAGCCAGCTTAAAGGTTTTCGGTACATATCCTAATGATAAAGATGAATTAATGATATTAAGAAGAGGATCTATGACCTCTGGAAGCATCTCTTTCAATAGCTTAGTCGGTATAGGGTCTAACATACATGTTGTTGATTTAGATGTTTTAACGAGTTTAGTAAATTCTTCCTCTCCTATAGCAACGAATGAATCAAATTTTTCCTCAGGGAGACTACAATGCACTGCCTGATGCGATACTATAGTGGACGGTTGCATAGTTATAATTTTCTCCCTGATATTATCAATCTTGTTAGTAAAGAAGTTCATAAAGTCATTACTGCTGTGCTGCTTAGAAACTTCTGGGGTTGAAGATTTATTTTTTGTTAGTTTAGCCACTGTTTCAAATAAATACCTAGGATTATTTTTATTTTCTTCTAATAGGGTTGAAAAATAAGCAGATCTAGCAGCTTTTAATGCCTCTCTGTAAGTAATCGAGCTCTCCTTCCATGAAATGCGAAATACCTCTAGTTTTGTTTTCTTCCAGTTGCGCTCCATTTTTCTGGCTGCTCTCTTAAGGGCCCGAGTGTGCTCGTTGTACCACGGCGTTGGACTATTTTCTTTAATCTTCTTTAAGCGCAAGGGAGCAACTGTGTCTAAAGTGCTGGAAAAGAGAGAGTTAAAAGTTTCTGTCACAATATCTAGTTCTTCTAAGCTATCTGGGATGCTAAGATGATGAAACTGATCAGGAAGATTATTGATAAAGTAATCTTTAGTGGCAGAATTGATAGGTCGAACATATTTGTAACATGGAGTCGACTTTGCAGCCTTGGCTAAATGAAGTTTACACGAGACTAGATAATGATCTGAGATGTCATCGCTCTGCTGCAGAATTTCAACAGCATCAACATTTATTCCATGTGATAATATTAGATCTAGAGTATGATTACGACGATGAGTAGGTCCTGACACGTGTTGTCTAACTCCAATAGAGTTCAGAATGTCTTTAAATGCCAACGCCAATGCGTCTTTTTTGTTATCCACATGTATATTAAAATCACCAACAATTATGACTTTATCTGCAGCCAATACTAACTCTGATAGAAAATCAGCAAATTCTTTGATAAAGTCTGTATGGTGCCCTGGTGGCCTGTATACAGTAGCCAGCACAAATGTTAAACGTGATTTATCATTTACACTAGATAGTGTTACATTTAGCAACAACACTTCAAAAGAATTATATTTAAAACAAGTCTTCGCAGAAATTCTGAAAATATTACTATAAATTACAGCAACACCTCCCCCTTTGCCCTTCAGACGAGGTTCATGTTTATAACAGTAATCTTGCGGGGTGGACTCATTTAAAGTAATATAATTGTCTGGTTTTAGCCAGGTTTCTGTCAAACACAGCACATCTAGATTATAGTCTGTAATCATATCATTAACAATAAGTGCTTTTGAAGTAAGGGATCGAATATTCAGCAACCCAAGCTTTATCATTTGTTCATTCGTATTATGTCTGTTTTTTATTTGTTGAACATCAATTAAATTTTTACCCTTGAATGGGTTTAGGAGTTTTTTGTATGTCCTAATTCGGGGAACAGACACAGTCTCTATATGATGATATCTAGGTGAAAGAGGCTCTATGTGATGGGATTTATCTGACCTTGGTGAGGTGAGACAGCTAGCAGACGGTCGGTTTAGCCAGTCTGTCTGCTTCCTGACCTGAGCCCCAGATTGTCATGTTTGAGCTCTAAGACTATGAGCCATATTACTAGATAGAAGAGCAGCACCATCCCAGGAGGGATGAATACCATCTCTTTTCAACAGGTCAGGTCTGCCCCAAAAACTTTTCCAATTGTCTATGAATTCTATATTATTAAGCGGACACCACCTCGACAGCCAGCGATTCAGTGAACACAATCTACTAACTATCTCATCACTCCTGCGAACAGGAAGGGGGCCAGAGCAAATTACAGTCCTTGACATCGTACTTGCAAGTTCACACACCTCTTTAATGTTAATTTTTGTGATCTCCGACTGGCGGAGTCGAACATCATTAGTGCCGACGTGAATAATAATCTTAGAGAATTTACGATTAGCATTAGCCAGCACTTTTAAATTTGCTTTGATGTCAGGCGCTCTGGCTCCCGGCAAACATGTGACTATGGTCGCTGGTGTCTCTATTTTCACGTTCCGTGTAATAGAATCGCCAATAACTAGGGCACAAACAACACAATTCTCAGTGGGTGTTTCACTGAGTGGGGAGAATCTGTTTGATGTTGTAATCGGAACGGAAGAGCGGTGTTTTGTCCCGCGACTACAGCGTCTCACCGTCACCCAATTGCCCTGCTGCACGGGCTCTACTTCAGCCGGAACCGTGTTATGTACAGAGGTCACTAAGCTAGTCGCATCCAAAGCAGTATCTAAAGCCCTTGCACTCTTACAATTAACCTCGATTAAAGTTTGGATGCGTGTTTCTAGTTCTGAAATCTTCTCCGCCAGCCTAACTATCTCCCTGCATTTATCACATGTAAAACCTGTGCTGGCAGAGAAGGCTATGCTATACATGTTACATGAGGTGCAGGTGACAATAAGAGGAGATGACATGACTCACCGTGTCTGTTGACTGATACTCACCACAGGTTTTTGATGAACTTGTAAAAGGCGCGAGAGAAAAATAAATAAATAAAGAGTGCACAGAAGACGCGAGCGCGCTAGAGAATAAATAAATAAATAAATAAAGAGCGCACGGAAGACGCGAGCGCGCTAGAGAGTAAATAAATAAATAAAGAGCGCACAGAAGACGCGAGCGCGCTATAGAGTAAATAAATAAATAAAGAGCGCACGGAAGACGCGAGCGCGCTAGAGAGTAAATAAATAAATAAAGAGCGCACGGAAGACGCGAGCGAGCTAGAGAATAAATAAAAAAAAAATAAAGAGTGCACGAATGGCACGCTAAAAAGCTAGCGTGTTGTGCTAGATTGAAGCTAGTGGTGTCAGGTTAATGTGTGATGTTGATTAAGTTATATTTAGCAGTATAGATAACAAGAAATGATAATAAATAATGATTAAAACAGAAAGATACGAATCTTACAGATGCAAACTAGTGCAACGCAGCAGCAGCAGCAAGGTAGACAAGAGCAAGCAGCAGGGTAGGTACACAGCTCTGGTTGACCTTGAGGCGCAGCCGACCGGAAGTCCACGCTCTGCGCGGTACTCGCGCTTTCAACCAGAACTGCAATGGGCGCATGCGGAGCAGGCCCAACTGAAGAACTGGTGATGCTGAGGCCATGAGACCTAGAATCTTCTGAAACGCCTTGAGCGGGAAGGACGCGCCGCAGCGGAGAGATCTCGCTGCGCGCTGAATGCCGAGCGCGCGCTGTGACGTCAGCCGCGCCGTCATAGACTGTGAGTCCAGAACTATACCCAAAAACGAAATCGTTTGACTGGGGTTCAGTGAACTCTTCGTCCAGTTGACTCTGAGACCAAGTTTCTCGAGGTGATCGAGTAAAATGGTCCTGTGTTCCACGAGCTCTGATCGTGATTGAGCCAGAATCAGCCAGTCGTCCAAATAGTTCAGCACTCGCATGCCTCTGAGTCTGAGAGGAGCGAGCGCTGCGTCCATGCACCTCGTAAATGTGCGAGGCGCCAGGGACAGGCCGAACGGCAGGACTGTATACTGGTATGTCTGGCCCTCGAAGGCGAATCTCAAGTATTGCCTGTGACGTAACGCTATCTGTATTTGAAAATACGCGTCCTTCAGATCTATTGACATGAACCAGTCTCCTCTGCGAATATGCGTGAGGATTTTCCTGGTCATAAGCATTCTGAAACTGCGTTTCACTAATGCTTTGTTCAGCTGTCTCAGATCCAGTATGGGTCTGAAGCCCCCGTCTTTCTTGGGCACCAGAAAGTATCTGCTGTACAGCCCCCGTTCGCTTAGAGCTTGAGATACAGGCTCTACAGCCCCTTTGCTCATCAGTTTTAAAATTTCGGCTCGAAGTAGGTGTGCTACTTCCGAATTCACCGTAGTTTCGACGCGCGCCGTAAAGCGGGGAGGGCGTCGATAAAACTGTAGCGAGTAGCCTCTCTTTATAATGTCTAGCACCAATCCCGAAAGCCCTGGAAGCGCTGCCCATGCATCTGCATGGATGGCTAAGGGTTGGATGCGAAGCACACTCTGTTGGCTGGGCAACGAGAGCGCTTCGGTGTGCTGTAACATAGGCGTTATGTCTGTGACATTCGAGGCGGGGAGCGTGCTGATCACAGCTGGCAGAACGAACGTGCACGGGTTTCGTTTTTACAGAAACCGCATGCCGTGTGTGACATAGTGTTTGTGGGCACTGAGGAGTGGGCACGTTTACTATGTAGTGCGCGCGATCGACCTGAGTCGATTTTATGGGCGCGAGCCCTGTGTGAAGGGCTGTGCTTGTGTGTACGGATGGGCACTGAATAGTGGGCATCAGCACTACATTTATAGCACCATCGGCCGTGGCCGGGACACCAGAAAATACACTCTTTTCGGGATATATCTGGGTAGCCGTAAAAACGGCTTTTGTGTGCAGGCAACCGGGCAACTGTACAGGCTTGCGCGTTGCATAAGACGCTGAGACAGTCGCAATTCGTGGAACTGAAACAGCGGCGCGCTTGGGTGGGAGCCCGGCCGCAGCGGGACTCGTACACCGGCGCTTTCCTAGGCGTGCTAGGATGTCTTCGGGGCTTCCGGTTTCACCACAATCCTCTGCCGTGGTCCACGCGGCGCGGGGCGACGGCTGGTAGAGCGAGAGCGGGGTCTCGAGCTGCGTTGCTGTCGTGATGACGCAGCGGGAGGCGGGGGCTGTGGCTGAGAGCTCCGCTGGGTCGGTTTAGCACGACTCGCTGCAGAACTGGAGCGCTTCGGCAGGAAGTCCTTAAAGGCTTGTGACGCTTTCTGGTCCTCGGCGAATCTCTCTATAAACTCGTTGACAGAGGATCCAAAGAGGCCAGCGGGATTCAGCGGGGCGTCGAGGAACGCGGTGCGTTCAGACTCAGCCATGTCTGAAAACGTCAGCCAGAGATGTCTCTCAGCCACAGTGGCGGAAGCCATAACTCGTCCCATAGCCTGAGCGGCAGACTTAGTAGCGCGAAGGGTGAGATCCGAAGCGCTCCTTAAATCCGCGAGGTAGATTGCATCAGGTCCCATCTCGTCCAGTTTACGGAGGAGATCACCCTGGAAAATCTGCAGCGTGGCCATGGTGTGTAATGCAGACGCAGCCTGCCCAGCAGCGGAGAAGATTCGCGCGAGCAGCGATGACGTCGTGCGGCAGGCTTTGGATGGCAACACTGATTTCGTCCGCCGTCCAGCAGAGGGCGGGCAAAGGTGCGTCGCTATCGCCTGTTCCACCGGCGGAAGTGACTGGTAGCCTCTGTGTTTAGCATCATCCAGAGCGGAGAATGCTGGTGAAACAGACGAACGTGTTCGTGCTGAGAAGGGAGCGTTCCAGGCCTTTGCCACCTCTTCATGAAGCTCAGGAAGAAATGGGGCGGGCTTAGACTCAGGAGAAGTACGCTCACCCGGGAGAAAGCTACCATCCAGCCGGGTCCGAGAGGGAGGTACTGGTGCGGACCACTCGAGGCCGAGACTCGTCGCGGCCAGCGTGAGCACTCGCATCAGCTCCTTCTCGATGTTAGCTCGTCTGTTAGGCTTACGGGCAAGAAGTGCGAGATCCTCGGAGCTCGTCCAATCACCGCTGCCCGAAGCTAAAAGAGAGCACGTGTCCTCGTCCCCCGACGCGGCTCTGAAATCGACTTCCTCTGATGAAGCGGTGGCAGACAGCGGGCGCTGGGCATCAGGAAGTGATTCAGGCGAGGCCGGTGAAGCAGGCGGGCGCACCGGCGAGCTCGGTCGGGCTGCAGAGGGTTCTGGAATCCGCTGAGAGCGGCGCTTTTTACGGCGCGGCAACGCGGCGGGGGGTGCAGGCTCGGAGAATATTGCCAGGCGAGTCCTCAGAGTCACCATCGGCATCAGCTCGCAGTGAGGGCAGCCGCCGTCAGCGAGCGCGAGCGCTGCATGGTCTTCACCCAGACAAGAGACACAGATCACATGACGGTCTCCCTCGCTGAGTGGGGCTCGGCACTAGCCGCAGGACGGCATCTTTAAAAAGACGCAAGCTCTTTTACGAGTGTGTGTCGCAGGGCGAACACACACACACACACACAGAACAGATGAAAAAGGATATGAGCGCTGGAAAGCGCAGCAGGTACGGCAGTGGAAGGCGGCGATGGCCAGCAGCTTCAGGATGGCTCGTCCCGCTGAGGTGCTTACACTCAAACGACGCTTGCTTTCTATCGTGATCCAACGATGCGTGAGCTTCGCTGAAGAGATGAAAAATCAAGTGAGTCAGCCTTTTCGAGCTACCTTTATAGGGCTAGGCCACGCCCGCTTCGGCGGGAAGTGGCAAGGAGGGCGTGAAGCGCCCTCATTGGTCTGATGTTGCATCAGCCTGCGCTCGATAGGCTTATGCATTTGCCGTAGAGCAGCCAATGAGCAAGCGAACCGTCTCGCCTGTGGCTGTATACTGCTGCAAATGCGTTTTACAATATTACAAAATTAAGGATAATTTTTTGCTTCAATATTCGTGAAAAGAGAATTTTCCCGCAGCGTCTTAGCTAAGACGCAGTACGAGAGAACTCTCGTAAGAGAACTGTAATGCGTTCGCACAGATAACTTGCAGTGTTTGCACACAAACTGCGCAACCATCTTGACTGCTGCTTTTTTAAACAGTCTGTTAAAGATAAAAATGACAGTTTTCAGATAATGTTAACGTTTTAATATAAGAGTCAACGTTGGTAAAATCACCAGCTTCTCCTCATTGAATTGATGTTAGCTTACCAGTTTCCTCAGATGACGGTAACCGCCAGAAAATAACTCCAAGACACCTCCGACGTTCCGCCGCCGCGGTTCTAACAGCAAACTTTAAATAAAAACAAAATATGTACTTCAAAATACTGTTATAATACAACCTCCGTATTTAGTGTTGCCTCACTTTTCTTTTCCTACTTCAAGATAAGTTTGGTGTTAACGTAAAGTTTCCATAGAGTCCTCCTGTTTAGCTAATTTACATTAAAGAGGCAGAGGAACATAAAAAAAGTTTTTTTTTTTTTTGTGTCACTAACTATTAAGAGTCAACGTTGGTAATCACCAGCTTCTCCTCATTGAATTGATGTTAGCTTACCAGTTTCCTCAGATGACGGTTACCGCCAGAAAAGAACTCCAAGACACCTCCGACCTTACGCGGTTCTAACAGCAAACTTAAAAAAAAAAAAAAAAAAGGTACTTCAAAATACTGTTATAATACAACCGTCTTTAGTGTTGCCTCACTTTTCTTTTTGTACTTCAAGATAGTTTGCTGCTGTTAATGTAGTTTCCACAGAGTCCTCCTGTTTAGCTACCGGTAATTTACATTAAAGAGGCAGAGGAGCATTAAAAAAAGCTTATTTTTTTCGGTGTCACTAACTATTAGTCAATGTAAACTTTATTCACCCCGTTGAGTTATCACAATGATGACGGCAGTAACATTGTAACATTACCTCACGATTTGACAAACAGGCAGAAAAACAGACGACAGGAATATTGTCCTCGCATTTGCTTAACAACTAACTCAATTTGCAGCACTGGTTCGTGTTAGGTTGCTATTAATAAGTGAATGCATTTGAAAATATCTCGTTTTTACATAAAATAATTACAGAAACAATACTAACCTTTCTGTTGAGTCTTTCCACAGTTGTCCCAACCAACCGAAAAAAAAAACTTGAAAAGAAGTCTCGATTGTCATTGGTCAGTTTTTCGCGGGCATTGTCGCTACTGTAAATCGATTTACAGTAGAGAATAATTACAGTACTAAACATATATTTTCGCATAATCCTTGCTATTTACAGTCTTATACTGTTGGCGCATTTAACAGTATTATACTGTACATATTACAGTAAAATACTGTTCAAATTACAAAAATCCGTTACAGTGCATATATATATATATATATATATATATATATATATAATGTCTAGTATTTAGACAGTAGGCCTAGGCTATCACATATTTTACCGGAGGCTGAAATATATTTAGACTAAATCACATTACACTTAAGCAGATATTTTCAAATAAGGTACATAAGACATACGGCAGTATTTTTGCATGATAATCAGTGTTATAAGCTAATCAAAACTGAGTGAAATATATTTAATATACAAATATGTTTAGAGAGTAATAGCCTATCACATTGAAAAAGTTTACACTGTTAAGGGATATTGTTATGCAATCTTTCATGTAAGATGCCAAAAGCTAGCCAACACTAAGCAGATATAGTCTGAATTATCAGAAAAATAATTATATAACAGTAAAACTTACTCCGAAATTGTGTCCTCGGCGGGATCAATTCGCTCTTCAAAATGCTGCCGTTCGTCGTCCGAGTCTTCATCTTCCTCTGAGGAAAAGGTGCATCTTCCTCGCTGTCCAGAATCATCTGAAGGGCGGAGAAGCCGGAGAAGCGTGCCATACTCAAAACGCGATGAACTATCAGTAAGTCTGATGAAGAAACTGTGTTTTTATGGCATTGATCGGGGGGCGTATGGGATGCATACTAGATCACCTAACTATTTACATGTGAATCGCGCCGGGGGCGGGGCGGCCGCAGCTGATTATAGAGATAATGAGGCAGAAGGAAAAACGGTACCTCTCCTTGCTTTCAAACGGATTACATGAGTTGAAAACATTTGTTTTTATATAAATTACTTAATTTAAAAGAAGAGATTTCAAGCTTCATAAAGACATATCTCACGTGCCTGTGTGAGAAGTATTCGCTGAGTTATGGTTCATTTTCGGACGTGTTTCAGAATTGACTTCACTGGCAGAGAGAAGGCAGAACTCGCTTCGTGTTTATTTTTCTTAATTTGGCGAAAAGCACAACACTTTGTTTTTATTGTGAGTATACACAAAAATAATACACATTTAACAGAATCGATTGATGTATGAAACTCCTATGGAAAATCAAAGTCAACAGAGTATTTATGAGTTTCTTTTACACTGGTAAAAAAAAAGCGAGCTGGTATCGCCGGCGATACCGCCGACCTCAGGGGGTTAATGTTACTCAGAAAACAGGTCACAGGTTTAATTCGTTTGAAGTACTTGTGCTAAATATTACGCTCTTAGATGTAAGAAATAAATCCCTATTATCTCTAGCCTTGGCTACTGTATATAGACCTCCAGGGGCCTATGCTGATTTCCTAAAAGAGTTTGCAGAATTTCTCTCAGATCTATTGGTCAGTGTCGATAAAGCATTAATTGTCGGAGATTTTAATATACACGTAGATAACACAAATGATGCGTTAGGGGCTGCGTTTACAGATTTATTAACCCTCTGAGGTCTGAGCTGTTTTCTGGGCCCTGGAGGTGTTCTGACATGCTCTGACATTTGTGCTTATTTCTGTTACTTGTGACATTTTCATGGCTAAAGTCTGATTACACTGTATTCAGCACAAACTCTGCTACAATAATATATCAGCAGCATGTATATAAAAGTTTGTAGTTTTGAGATAATGACATTTATGCGTGGTTTGTGAAAATACAAAAAAAAAATTCTCACTTAAATAAGGCCATGAAACCCATACTGATTATTTCTTCACAAGACTTTTGAAAATTGTATCACGTAGCCTAGAATATTTGCTCTAAAACTATGTGAAAATCACCCCGACTGCTCATTCAGATAAGACAATATATTGATTTAAAAATTTTACGACGTGTTTTGTGTGAAAAAGCTTTATGCGGAGCTCATTAATATGTACGCTTTTCACACCTGAGAAAGACAAAGACCCTCCCCTAACGGCCCTATTAGGAGCTATCAGGCCCTGCCATTCTGAGCAACCTTGCACAATACTGTAAATGAGGAGATTTAAAAAAGAATGGCTTTTAAATTGTTTGGATTTATTTACAACACAACATAGTCCAAAGGTACACAACAAATGCCAAAAAGCACTAATTGAAAACAATTATCCAAAGACAGAGACTTTTGTGCCATTCCTAAAAACATTGTACATACCTTTCATTTCCAAGGTGTTTGATTTTCACTTTACCATGTTCATGTACAGAGACTCATGTGAATGTTGAAGTCCTCAGTGGCATCTGGGCCCTGAAAAAAAAAAGTGAACATACTGATATCAAGAGAAAGGCCTGCACGATTTTGGGAATAAATTTTAGATTTTTCTGGTTAAAATTGCTTTTTAAAATTCACAGAATACACACACACACAAATGTTTCCAACAATATAATATAATGAACACCAGGTTTGTTGTGCCTTGTAGGCATAAGCTATGCGCAGTGCTGGATAAAATAATAATAACAATAACCAATAGCAGTATAAATCTTCCAAAAGATTTCAGTAACAACTAAGCTAGAGAAAAATATATTGATTATCATGTTACTTCAAATGTTTCCATTCGTTATGATGATATGAATTGAGATAATAGTAAAAACATGAAGCCGTTTGCTTTTCAAAAGCGATCGCGATCCAAAATATGATACATTCAAACGCGATCGCGCTGCAAAATATGATACATTCAAACGCTATTGCGCTGCAAAATATGATACATTCAAACGCGATCATGATCCAAAATATGATACATTCAAACGCGATCGCACTCAAATATAAAGCATTATGGTTACCATATACATATCTACGTTTGAGCAGATATCCACAAACACAGTAACAGTAAACACGGGTCTAAATATTATAATATTCACCATATATCTAGCAACAGTTCAACTGCAATGTGAAATTTATGCAACAACAGCAAACTAATATGTAAGAATTTCTTACCTTACACCTTTCTTGTCTTCAAATCGCGTTCTTCTTCTGCTGATGTAAATCCAATGTAAGCTCAGGCGCATCTAAAAGCAGAGACTTGTGAAGTGTTTTGGTGTTTTGTTTTTGAGATAGGCCTAATGAGCGCGATCGCGTTCCATGTGGAGATTTGCATGTGAATCTCTTTTGCGCGAGTGGGCGTGGTCAAATTAAAACTAATGAGCAAGCGTTTGAGAAGCTGGACATCTTGTTGGTTTTATACAAATTACTTAAACAGAGAATATTTGTTTTCAGTTTGAATCCGATCATTTAAATGTTTATAAAGGTATATGGCTCATAAATGTGTGACAAGTATTCGCTGCGTTTTGTTTCAGTTTATAGACGTGCTCAAGAAAAAAAAGTTCACCGCGACGGAGAGGCAGAACGCACACCCTGTTTATTTTCTTTATTTTACAAAAGCACAATGTTTGGATTTGATTGTAAGTGGACACATTCAAAAGTTGAAATATCACAGATTCTTTTTTTATATTTCTTTTTTCTGTATGATCATAAATGATGGAGTAATTTAAGTTTATAGTGCTACAATGTGGAGAAATTCAGCAAAACGCGCCGGCGCGTTTGTCGGCCTCAGAGGGTTAAACTCCTTTGGGGTCAAGCAAAACGTCACTGGTCCCACTCATCGTCTTAATCATACACTAGATTTAATTATATCACATGGAACCAGTCCAACCGATAAAGAAATTATACCGCAAAGTGATGATGACAAGTTGTGATGGATTCAAATTTAAGAATCTATTTCAAATATGCTTCCTTACATAACATCACGGTAAAGAATATTGTATTTAGTGTTTAAGGGTAAGATAATGATTCTGCTCAGCAAAGTTGCTTTTCCTGTTTTCTCCTTATTGTCTGTAAATGGCTCTTGAAGCCCCAGTTTCACTCAGACTGATGGGATTAGCACACGAATGATTCACTGAGAATCTCACCTTTTGTTCTGCAAATGGCTTTCGGACCCAAATGGCTCTTGGAGCCTTATGCTGATTGAATTAGGATTGGCCAGACCCTCACAGTCTAGGGTGTAGGGTTGTAACGGTATACCGGTATGGCGATTTATCACGATATTGGCATGTACGATTATCATATCGTAAACATTTGCTAATCCATGGTTTAAAAAAAAAAAAAAAAAAAATTAAACCAGATCTCATCTGCGCATATGCAACTTCTTTTCACTTGACTGCTTAGACTCCACCCAATACATGTGCAGCAGACAGAGGCTGCGAATTCTAATCTCGTTTTCCCCCGCCAAAAACAAGTATAGGCCTACTTTTGTCATCTGAAAAACGAACGCGGGATTTTCCTCGAAGATGGATCCAGTTTAGAGTGCTGATCGGGAATTTTTCTGACAGAGCAGTAAGCGAACCCGACCCGAGTCCGACAGGCATAAAGATATGTCCGAGCTCGACCCGAGACCGACAGTTAAAATCTTCTTTTTTTTTTTTTCTCATACTAATGAGACATGTACGTTTGTTTGTGTGGGAAGCCCGCTTTTTTTAAGCAACTGTAGGAAGGCATTCGGAAACTTCAACAGGTCAGTTGTGTCTAGAAATATGGACGAAGAGTGGCTGCAAAAGGAGGAAATATGTCGAACATATTTAAATTTCTAAATGGTAAATTAATCCAAATCGCTATGAGTGTGTCTATTAATATACAGCGGAAAACAATGCTATACTGTAAAACTATATTCTGCTTGTTCTGTGTGAATGAGCAGCGCCATTTCGCCGAGTACATACTCAAGTGACGCGCTGACGCTCATGGTGTTTAAAGCGTCTGCTGTCTCACTCATATGAGGACGTGAACACATGAACATATCCAGAGCTGCTCTGCTTTTATTTAAAAGAATCATCATCAAATACACTCTGACTGAAACTCATAGGTGTTAAGTACAACCTGTCAAAATAAAAGTTCGATTTAGCTTAAAGAAATGTTACTATTGTACAATAGAATATAGCTTAGTTATAACAACAACAATAATAAAGTTTATTTAAACATTAAGAAATATAGTTTTTTGTCTGTTTTAATTTAGTAAACCTATCCAGACAAACAAAAGTTGTTACATTTCATCTGATTGCATTTTCAATAATATATTTGTATTAAATCATAGAATCCAGACAAATTATATCAGACAAGTTACCCAGAATTTCTGAGGAAATACATTTTATAAGACTCTACTATCTTATAATTATCTGAAATAATAATTAATAAATTAAGAATAAAAATAAGTTAAGGTTTTATGAATTCAATTGATTAGACATGTTTGTTCAATTGGGAATTTATTTTTTCTTTCTTATTTTTTTCAAAAGGTAGACTCATACAAAAAAGTTTGTTTTAATAAACCATATGTTCAACCAAAAAACCCTATCTGTTTTCATTCATTTAAGAGCCATTGTAGCAGATGATTAAAATAATAATAATGATTGTTTAATACCGTATATCATGAAACCGTGATATTTTCTGAGACGATTATCATACCGTGAAAATCTCATACCGTTACAACCCTACTAGGGTGTTACCTTAACCTGTATACTCATTTACATGCTTTGTTTGAATTTGTCTCCACCTTCAAAAGTCCCTCCTCCTAAAATGCCTATAAGACACCATGTAAATGTATATACTTTAGATCATGTTGGAAGTACTACAGCAACGTACAGCGGAGTTCCCAATAAAGAATAACTTCCGTTGAACGCGATCCCAACTGTCTCCTGGTCTCTGCTTCGATGAAAGAAAACTTTACAACAGATGGTGCCCTGTGACCCGGATGGAGACAAAGGAAACTCAAAGAATTTTAAGCTCAAAGAACTGAATCTTGAAACTTCAAGCTCAACAAAAGATCTGACAAAGATTGCCAGACTGAATCTTTCCAGCTTCCTCCAGATTGAAAACTTCAAGCTCCAAAAAGATCTCAATGCCTGACTGAGTTCCAGACTGAATCTTGAAACTTCAAGCTCAAAGATCTCAACAAAGCTGACTGAGTTCCAGACTAAATTTTTCTGTACAACCAACGATTCGGTGAGTTTCACTCCATTCAAAGAACCAATGCAGACCAGTACAAATGTGTTTTTCCTCTGAGCCGTTCAGAGAAGAAGTTAACAAACAGCTGTAGAGTTTGGTTTAACTAAAGATAAGCCTCTAAAAAAGTTTTTCTTTTAGAGATGAAATTTATCTTCTGTTGTTGGCAGGGAAGTTTAACAGTTACATGTTAATATTGTGTGTATGTTCTTGCTAGAGAAGTTAGCATCAAGTGCTAATAGTTGGTATCCTTTGCTTTAGGCAGAGAAGAATTAGCTTTACGTGCTAGTTATTTCTGTTGATCCTCTGTTCTTGTCAGCAGGGAAGTTAAGTGTGGTAATTTGGAAAGTTAACAATAGTTAAGCTGTGTTAACAAGATTGTACCCTCTGTTTGTAAGACAGTAGAGAGAAGTTTTAGTGTTTTGTGATTGTTAAGTAACAAAGGAAGTCACAAAATGGTTAGAAGGAATGCTAGGCTGATACCCACAACATGGACAGACAATGAGTTTAAGTCTTTGTTATCAGAGCACATGGACACAATCGTGACTGAGAAAGTCAGATTGAATTTAACAAAGAAATTTGACATTGATGCAGACAAAGTATGGTCAATTGAAGATTGCAAGAAAGTGTTGGGTGCATGTATCAGGAAGAAACATGTGAAAGGCATTATCTGTTGTCACAGAGAATTTAGCTTATCCATTGCACAAGAACAAGCTCTGTGTATTGCTAAGTTAAACGATCAGATCTCAATTGCAGACTCACATGTCCTGTCTCAAGACAAAGGTGGGCCATAACAAAGCCTCAACCAAATGTGATTTAGAAGACCAACAGTCAGATGAAAGCTATCCTGATTTACAGTCTTTTGATAGAATAGAGGACAAAGTCAATGCAGATGTAAATGCAGTTGAAGTGTGCGTAGCTAGACAAAAGCCTCAGGGAAAAGGTGTTAACACAGTTTCATTTGCAACCCCCATTTTGCAGCCACAAGCAGTCAAAACATCTTTAGGTCCTAAAGTTATTGAGAGAATTGCTGAAAGTTTGCCATCAGTGCAAAGAAATTTTTCTGAGTTTAGGAGAGAGTTGTCCAAAAAGATGCGGCTCTATGATATGACTCTAGCTGAAGTCACCCAGCTAATATCACAGATCTTGACTGAGTCAGAATTCAATGATTTTGAAAGTGCTGTAAACAATTCTGAACTGCAACAAGCCGGTAAAGATGAATTGAGAGAGGAAGTTCTGAAAGTGTTAAAGGACATTGTTGGACCGAAAGTGGATTGGTTGAAAATCACTAATTGTGTACAGAAGAAGGGCGAAACTGTTTGTGAGTACACAGAGAGGTTCTGTCAGGTAGCTGTAACGTACAGTGGAATAGTGGATGATTCCGAAAGTGTGTTAGCTGACAAAGGAGCTCTAATCCGAATTTGGGAAGATGGTCTTGTAGCTGAGTACAGAACAGCCTTGCCATTCCTAGATATTACGTGGGCTAAAAGAACTCTCAGAAGTAACCTAGAAAGTTTAGCTATTTGGGAAAGAGATTCTGATGTCAAAGAGAGAGTAAGAATTGCAGCAGTTTCTGTTAAGGTCAACTCAGAGAAGCCAAAGAAACGCAAAAGCCCTAGAGAAGCCAGTTGTTCTTACTGTGGTAAGCACGGACATTTTGGAAAAGAATGCAGAAAAAACAAAAATAACTTAAGACAAGTTAACAATGTTATGCAGCTTTTACTACATTTGTTTGTTACTTTGAAGCAACCCCTCCCCTCATCATTGGACTCGTGGGTAAGCTTTTTGAGGTGTTAACCATTTGGGCTGTGATTGCTTTATCTCCCCAGTAACTTACAACAAAGATGAAAGACTTATTGGCTGTCACAGCCTTTGTTTGGGGGACATTCAGTATACTCACAGCCTTAAATGTTATACTGAAGAACATTACAATCAGACACCATCCTCTGTTAATGATGTTTATTAGTGAAGACTCAAATTTCATCATTTAATGTTGTTTTTAATATTATTATTATTACTTTTTATTAATATGCATAATCAGTAGTATTATGTATCTTTTTATTACTTTTTATATACATTCATAATCATTTGTACTCAATGTATTTTGTGAAGATGTGGGAGAAAGGGAGACTTTGGACTTTGAATGTGTGCAGGAAAGACTGTAATGTATATGTAGTGTTTATACAAGAGGATATACATTCCAACGTTAATGGAAACCATATGTTCTTCTGCTGAATGTATGTGTTATGTGTATGTGCTATGGGATGAAGTTTTTTCTGGTCACCATATAAGAACTGAGATCTTTGTCCGAAAGGCAGAGAAGATGATGAGAAATTAGAATGAGGACGTTGTTTGGTCCGCTGTCTCTTCTCTCCTATGTCTTATTTAATTAAATAAATAAGAGATATCTTGGCAAAATCACTGGTGTCTGTTTCCATGAAATTAAACAACAGGGGGAAGCACGATTTTTAAATCAACAATTAGGACTGATGTTACACTGGAGAATGGAAATGTGCCAATTTTCTCACACACTGTACAGTGTGTACACAACACAGGGACAGAATAGGACACGGACAAGTGAGGTGCCCTGGGAAGAACTAAATGCAACAGGCTTCGGGGGTGAACCCAGGGTGAAGACACTACCTCATAGGCCTTTCCCGATTTAGTCCATCCTTACCTCACTGGTCCATAGGTGTAAAATAAATTAAGAAATAGGGAAAGAATGAAACGACAACAGTAGACTCTGAAAACGATAGAACCATAGTGTTTAAACTGCTACAACTGTAGTGTTTGAAGAAATACTGCTCTGTTTTGTTTTCTTTCTTCCTCTGTGCAGATAAACACTTGATGGCTGTTCCAAAAATCCATATGCAACGACGTCTCACCTGCATATGAAGCCACAACCTCAAGAAGACAACTACACCCACTGCTGAACGAGCCAATCACAAAAGAAAAAGAAAAAAATACACAACGCAGAGATACAAAACCTTCAGTCATCCATCGATATGATCAAGACTACAAGCCTGCACCATTATCTGAGTGCTGCACCTGGTTAATATGACTGAAGATAACTTTTCATGGTTCGGAAACATGTTAGTATCAAGTGTGTCAACCAACAAATGACTCACGTCCAGCACAAGGAAATAACAGTTCCGACCAGAAAATACTATTACCCTTAAGGACTTCACGGACCCAAATTGCATGTTTGTTTCTGTGTCAGCATGCAATTACAGATGAACAACACAGAGCAAGTTATATGTGCCTGTAACTTACACCAGTTACAAGAATGAACTTTATGTGTCTAAATTTGTATTTTTGTGAGAGTTTTTAAGAACTCTCAAAGAGGGGACTGAAGGATTCAAATTTAAGAATCTATTTCAAATATGCTTCCTTACATAACATCACTGTAAAGAATATTGTATTTAGTGTTTAAGGGTAAGATAATGATTCTGCTCAGCAAAGTTGCTTTTCCTGTTTTCTCCTTATTGTCTGTAAATGGCTCTTGAAGCCCCAGTTTCACTCAGACTGATGGGATTAGCACACGAATGATTCACTGAGAATCTCACCTTTTGTTCTGCAAATGGCTTTTGGACCCAAATGGCTCTTGGAGCCTTATGCTGATTGAATTAGGATTTGCCAGACCCTCACAGTCTAGGGTGTTACCTTAACCTGTATACTCATTTACATGCTTTGTTTGAATTTGTCTCCACCTTCAAAAGTCCCTCCTCCTAAAATAAAAAGAGATGAACTAGACGAAATGACTAGCACTATGAGCACCAACTAAAGCACCATGGTACAACAGTGCTACGCATTTTATCAAGAGAGAAACCCGTAATTTAGAGCGTAAATGGAAATAAACTAATTTAGAGGTTTATAATCGCGTGGAAAGACAGTATGTCACATTATAAAAAGGCCCTAAAAGCAGCCAGGGCTGAGCATATCCGCAAACTAATAGAAAACAACCAAAATAATCCCAGGTTCTTTTTTAACACCGTGGCTAGACTAACTAATAAACAGACATCACCTGAGCAAAATATTCCGTTACAGTTTAGTAGTAATGATTATATGAATTTCTTCACTGAGAAAATAGAAAGCATCAGAAACACAATTGTAAATGTACAATCTTTAACGGTGTCCTATGATTCAGCCTCAATTAACGCCCCTCAAGAACAACTACACCGCTTTACAACTATAGGACAGGAAGAGCTAAATAAACTTATCATTGCATCTAAACCAACAACATGTTTATTAGATCCAATACCCACTAAACTACTGAAAGAAGTGTTACCTGTAGTGGAAGAGCCTCTTCTCAATATTATATGTTCCAAAATTTTCAAGTTGGCAGCTATAAAACCTCTCATTAAGGAACCACAATTAGATCATAATAACCTAGCAAATTACAGACCCATTTCAAATCTTCCATTTATGTCTAAAATACTAGAAAAAGTTGTGTCCGCTCAATTGTGCTCTTTCCTGTAAAAAATTATATCTATGAAAAATTTCAGTCAGGATTCAGGCCGCACCATAGCACTGAAACTGCGCTCATTAAAATTACAAATGATTTACTTCTAGCTTCTGACCAAGGCTGTATCTCAATACTAGTTTTACTCTATCTTAGCGCTGCGTTCGACACTATAGATCATAAAATACTCCTAGAGCGACTACAAAATTGCACTGGTGTTCAGGGACAGGCATTAAGCTGGTTTAGATCATACTTATCAGACCGCTACCATTTTGTCTGTTTAAATGGGGAAAAATCGAAGATAACGTCAGTAAACTATGGAGTGCCGCAAGGATCTGTGTTAGGCCCTCTGCTATTCTCAATATATATGCTGCCTCTGGGTATTATTAGGGACCGTTCGGTATTTATGGAAGGGGCCACCGGAGGAAAATAGGGGAGGGTCATGTCTTTTTATTCTTTGTTGAGGGGAGGGTCATCCAACTTTTTTTAGTCTAGGGGGAGGGTCACCCATCTTTTATATTCATGAAAACAGCAACATTTCAAAGTGGCTTGTTTGGTGCTATTTTTTTCCATTTAGCTCCATGTTGATCTCGCGTTATCAGCCCCCCTTCTAGTGTTGCACGGTGTACCGATACTTCAAAAGTATCGCGATACTCGGAAATTAAAAACGTGACGATTCCTAAATTTATCAGTATCGATACTTTAAAAAAAACGCCTCCCTATGGACGTCTGTGTTTTTTTTCCTGACGCACGCAGCAAAGAAGCTGCCGCTGTCAGTGTCATGTGACAAAACACTACAGCGAGATGGCTGCATGTGCGAGCACAAGTGGTCCACGACTCGTAGAAAAAGATGACGCGAGGAGTGACATATGGAGTACGTTGCCTACCTTGCTCTGTTGCACGGTGCACCGATACTTCAAAAGTAAATCGGAAATTAAAAACGTCACGATTCCTAAATTTATTAGTATCGATACTTCGATTAGTAAGGCCGGCGACACACTGGATGCATGGCGTGTCCGTTTTTATTTCGGCTCCCATGTTAACTGCCTGCGTGACACATGCGTCTCAGGTGCAGCTCGAGCCGCGCGGAAAACGCGTGCATGCTAGAATAGAACCGAAGCCTATTTTTCACGGGACACGCACGCGTGTTGGAAGCGTTTCCAGGCAAAATAGAATAGGAAAAGATGTTTCTGTCATTTTGACACGAATACATATTAATAAATGACATTTTGATGTTTGAAAGTCTCTAGGTTTTGACATAAATACAATATAAATGTAATTAAAAAAAAAATTATGAAATATTGGACCTCTCAATAATACAGAACAAAATATCCTGTAGCCTATTTTGCCGTCAACACTGCCGACGTTGTCTTTGCTGCTATATATTTATGTTTAACATGAAGTATAGGCCCTCCACAACTCTCTCCCCATATGTCAAATATATCACCAATGAGGCTTATCATATGTTCAATATTAAACATTGTTTAATATAATCGCTGTTCATATTTTTATTCAAAGTTCAGAATCAAGATAAAGTTATTACTGGTAACTCTTTTGTTTCTTATGATAAATGAGATAATGCTGCTAAATGTATAAATTTTTTTACCTTGAATGTCATTGCTCTAATTTATTTTTTATATTTTGATATTTCATATTTTGTTCAAATGTTTAATATATCTGCTGTTCATATGTTCATTTATTAGTGTGTTATATGATTAGAATGTTGTCCCGGTTTTAAAATAAAGCACAGCAATGATATTTGAGAGTGTTTCTCCCTTTTCAGGAAAAGTATCGAAAAAGTATCGAAATCGCAATACTTGACTTGGTATCGGTATCGAAACAATAATTTTGGTATCGTGACAACACTACCCCCTTCTATATCAGATGGGTCTGACCCAACAAAAATCCAGTTTGGTGCTGTTTGACAGTGCGCGCGCACTTCAGTTCGCGCTTAGAAAAAGTGCATCATGTCAGAACAGAATGCCAAAGAAATGTTTACCCGGCAAAGCTTTAAAGCACGAGCAAATAATGAACTTTTGTGATTGCGAATAAGTGCACAGTGTCCTGTGAGTAACTCTACCGCTGCATTAACATGTGATGTGAATGTACGTCGAGTTTTACAGTATTGGGACTGAGATGCCAGAACTCCAGCTGATAGAATGTGCGCTGTAGCGCGATACTACCATATTTTAGTTTCCCTTCTTATTTTGTTTCCACGATGTGTAAGATGTAGGGCTACCACATCTTTAAATTACTATTAGTAGCCTATTATTTAAGTTAACATAGCAAAATACGTAGACCTACACCACAAAAACTAGTTGAGGATAAATTCGTTAAAATTTGGCGATTCCAGTGTTATGGACGTGACATTTGCAGTCAAAACTTGAAATATAAATTCTCAGAAAATGCATTTAATACCAATATTTTGAAACGTCTGAAAGGAGTCAAGACATTAGAAAAATATCAGTCTACTACACATGCGTTTTATATTTAATATGAGGGAAATACACATGTGACGTGACACAAAAAATCTTTAACTTTTAGGTGGCAAAATATTTTTTAGTAATTCTATAAATTACACTGTGCAAACCAAAAGATAGGCCTATATACCCACCGGATGAATAAAGATCGGCCTCCACAGAACATAAAATATTTATTTTTATTTTATTTTTCGTGTTCGCATTTATGTAAAAAAAAAACAATGAAAAAAAAACAATGTTACGGGCGTGACAGTTCTCCATTACGGACATGACTGCAAGCGACTTAAAAAATTTCACAGAGACCTCAAACAGAAAGCACAAAGCCTTTCTTTAAAGTGAATTTCGTTTTTTTATTAATTGTATCTTAATTTTAATCAATGTTTCATCTGGATTTAATAAATAAGAAGTAGCCTATAGTAGAAAATAGATAATCATGACACGGAGGCGCGGGCGAGTGAACTGGACTCTTGTCTCATAAATGAACCGAAACTCAGCGTAAGGTATGCTACTTGTCTCACAGACCTGAGAAATATATAGAAAGCTTGAAATGTCTACTTTTAAATAGAACAATTCAAAACAAAGGAAAACAGACTGCTTTCTGCTTATGAAATGTGCATTTCTCTGGTACGTTCTGAGAAGATCGCGACGCATCGTCAAATTCATCTTTGCAGTCGACACAGAAAACACTTGTTTATTAATAAACAATTAAAATGTCTCCTTGCTATATTTGACATATTAATAATCATTACTTTTGCCGGTTCTTTGTGGCAGCTTTTAGATGCTTTGTTGGCAGCGCCACCCACATGTTGAATGAGTCACACGCATCAGCACCGAAAACATGATTTTTTTCAAATCTAAAATCAAAAATCGTTATACGAACCGAATCGTAGGTTTGGTCTATCGTTACAGCCCTAGTAAGATGAGAAAGCAAGAGTTTATGGTAAAAAAAAAAAAAAAAAAAACAATGGCTATCTGAACATCTTTGCCAAGTGCAAACCAGTACAGAAGTAGGCTAATCAATAAATTATCGGGGAGGGTCATGCCTTTTTTCACAATCATTTTGGAGGGTCATAGAAAAATGTATTGCTGGCGAAGGGAGGGTCATGTCTTTTTTGACAACAGATCTCAAAACTCCTCCGGTGGCCCCTTAAATAAAAAACGAACAGTCCCTTATAAGAAAACATGGAATTAATTTCCACTGTTATGCTGATGACACTCAATTATATATTTCATCACGACCAGATGAAAACACTAAATTATCTAAATTGACAGAGTGCGTTAAGGATATAAAATACTGGATGACGTGTAATTTTCTGCTATTAAATTCTGATTAAACGGAGGTATTACTTACTGGTCCAAAAAACTGCCCACAAAACCTCTTGCAATACAACTTTAATTTAGAAGGATGTCCTGTTACTTTATCCACTACAGTAAAACCCCTGGGTGTTATACTAGACCGCAACTTGTCTTTCGAAAATCATATTTCATATGTTACAAGAACAGCCTTCTTCCACCTTAGAAACATTGCTAAGCTACGTAACATGCTTTCTGTTTCTGATGCAGAAAAGTTAGTTCATGCATTCATGACCTCGAGACTAGATTACTGTAATGCTTTATTAGCTGGTTGTCCTGCATCCTCAATAAACAAGCTACAATTGGTAAATGGTAAATAGACTGCATTTATATAGCGCTTTACATATTGCCTCACATTCACCCATTCACTCACTCATTCACACACCAACGGCGGTGTCAGCCATGCAAGGCGCCATCCAGCTCGTCGGGAGCAGCTGAGTGTCTTTCTCATGGACACCTCGACACTTGGTCAGGTGGAACCGGGGATTGAACCACCAACCTTTTTTTTTTTTTTTTTTTTTTTGACTTCCTGCTCAGCTACTGCTCGGACGCTCTTGCTTACTGCTCCGCGCTTTGCTCTATCGCTTTTACATTTTATCTCCTATATTTTTATATTTTATTTTCTTTTATCACCTAATTTTATTTTCAGCAAACAGCACAGTGCTCAGACAACAAAGTTTGGATTACTACAAAAACGCAGAATTATTTTACCCGACCAGCTTACATTCCGGGAAAGGAAAACACAACTGCCTACATTCATAAGGATAAGAGAGAAAATGCCTCTTCGGGAATCTACCTGCTGCACTAACTGCCACAGACTTTTACAAAGGATTGCAGTTCTTGAAACAAAGTTACTTACAGGACCACCAAACCAGACGGAGCACACAACAGAGCTTCGTCATGGACACCCTCAGCATATAGCCGGTGAGTCCCATGAAACTAGTGCTCCTCGACAGGTAGAGAAACAAGCCGATCGACTTACAAATCGATGGCACAAACAGGGAGCGAGACCCAAAGGCACTCGAGACATCAGATTGTCACGAGCATCACATATTACAGCAGTAGCATCCTCTACCCCAGATACAGCAAGGATTGCAAACACTGGTCTGCTACCACCGTCTATACATCTTGAGAACAGATTTGAAGTACTAATGAATGTAAATGAGGAATCCCCAAATGTGATGAATGTGATCGAAAACAGACTGAATGGGCCAGTAGCTAACACTGATGCTAACTGGCGCTCAAGGTCGAGCAGACAGCGGCACTCAGCTCAGAGCGCAGCCGTTCCCAGGACTCTGATAGTGGGTGACTCCATAATCAGAAACATTAGCAGCAGGGATACAACTACAGTCTGCCTTCCACAAGCAACAACTTCTGATGTAAACAGGGAACTTCAGAACATTCTGATGAAACATAAGACTGCAAATCGACTCATCATTCATGTGGGGAAGAATGATATTCATAAAGAGCAGTCAGAACTCCTTAAGAAGGATTTCAATGAACTTTTTGAAACACTTAAAAGACTGAAAGTTCAAACATTCATCAGTGGACCACTCCCAGCAAGAGGAACAAACAGGTTTTCACGGCTGCTTGGGCTAAATACATGGCTGCAAAAAACCTGCAATATAAAAGGAGTAAACTTCATTGACAATTTCAATCTTTTCTGGAGTCAGAGACAACTTTTTCATCGGGATGGCCAGCACCCAAACAAACTTGGTTCAAGAGTGTTAAAGGACAATTTCTACTTCTCCCTCAATCATCCTTCGGCAATATTGTGTGCCAATCCACTCAATCTGAATGGCACACACACACCTGGACACAGTATGAATGACCACGGGACTTCACTTCAGCAGCAAAATGGACATGCGGTTGACATATCATCACACAAGGACAATGATAACACCACTCCGCCACAACAACCTCTGCTCACGGACTCAATCTCAGCTGAGCCCTGCTCACAGAGCTCACCACAGACAGACATATTAGAGCTGCTCCAAGATTCAGCACCCAAGGACGACTTCCTGGAAAACAGCCAGGGAAGCCAGGACAGCATATCACAGCCTCCTTTAACACCAGAGCAACAGCCCCTTTCACCAGACACCTTTTCCCTCTCCCCAGCGTCGCCACTGCCATTTCTGTGCTTCTCACAGAAAATGGAAGAACTGGTGTATGCTGGAACCAAACTATCCCACTCTTTTGCTGCAAGCCCCCAGATACCAACCAAAAAACGACAGGCACCGCTGCCACCAAAGCCTGCGGGCCCAACTCGCCCTCCCCCTCCTCCCGTGAGAGCTCTTCGGCCTCTGCCACAACGCCAGGGCCCACACCCTCCTCCATCTGCTCGAGGTGAACCAAAAACAACTGATACCAGCTCTCATTGATATGTGTCGGGTGCCCGCTCTGATAACAGTAACTTTCTCAAATGTTTACAAAACAAGCGGGAACCCAGTGTGCCTGTATCTTTCTCTATTGCTGCTCTGTTACAAGATAGAAAGTCAAAGGCCTTCAATAGCCGTACAGCAAACCCATCTAATCTGGTGCCTATTACATGTGAAAATAAGATTGATGTGGGGACAAAAAGTACGACTGTTAAGTTAGCACTTTTAAACATTCGTTCACTTAAAAATAAATCACTTCTAGTTAACGAATTAATAACCACAAACAACCTAGATTTTATGCTTCTAAATGAAACCTGGCTAGAAGACAGCTGCAGTGCAACAATCCTCAATGAAGCAGCCCCTCCTAACTTTACTTTTATGAGTGTCTGCAGAGCTGTTAAGAGAGGTGGCGGTCTAGCTGCTCTTTTTAAAGATATCTATCAATGTAGGCAAATATCATTTGGGAATTACCCTTCTTTCGAATATCTGGGTATTGTGTTAAAAGGTGCTCCACGCATTTTACTTATTATTTACAGGCCTCCAAAATACTCTCCAGCCTTTGCTGAGGACTTTACAGAGCTGTTATTAACAATTACCTCAGAGTTTGACTGTTTTGCCATTGCTGGAGATTTTAACATTCACATAGATAATGCAGAAAAAAATATGACAAAAGAAATCAAAACTGTTTTAAAAACTTTTGATCTGACTCAGCATGTACATGGATCCACACACAATCGTGGACACACTCTAGATTTACTTATCAGTAAGGGTCTAAACATTTCATTGATTGTTATTAAGGATGTGGCATTGTCTGATCATTTCTGTATTTTCTTTGATATATTGATCTCTCCTGCCACTGAAGCGAGATCTGTGTCTGTCAAGAAGAGATGCTTAAATGAGAACACTAGTGTCCTATTTATGAAGGCTATATTCTTAACACCAAGCATATCTGCTGACTCTGTTGATTTTCTCCTTGATTCTTTTAACTCAAAAGTTAAAGGTGTAATTGATGATATTGCTCATGTGAAAGTCAGGAAGAAGAGTGGCATACAAAAAGCACCTTGGAGAAACTCAACAGCAGTGCAAAATATGAAAAGACAATGCAGAAAAGCAGAGCGCATGTGGCGGAAGACAAAACTTGTAGTCCATTATAACATCTACAAAGACAGCCTTCATGCTTTCAATATGGAGCTAGGCAAAGCTAGACAGACTTTCTTCTCAAATATTATAAACTGCAATTTAAACAACACACGCACTCTTTTTGCTACTGTAGAGAGACTGACAAACCCCCCAAGCCAGATTCCCAGTGAAATGCTCTCAGACAGCAAGTGCAGTGAGTTTGCTTCTTTCTTCTCTGAGAAAATCAATGATATCAGAAAGGTGATCAGCACATCCTTGAGTTGCGCTGGGGTCAGACAGATCAAACCACCTGAGAAAGTAGTTACTATGTCTGATTTCAAAGAAATTGATGGCAACATTTTGGAAGAAACCGTACAGCACCTTAAAACATCAACCTGCGCTCTTGACACACTTCCCACATCTTTTTTCAAAAGTGTGTTAAACAGTCTAGAAGCAGATCTTCTAGAAGTGGTAAATGCCTCACTTCACTCTGGTAGTTTTCCAAACTCCCTGAAAACTGCAGTTGTCAAGCCCCTCCTGAAAAAGAGCAATCTGGATAAGACCATATTAAGCAACTATAGACCGATCTCAAATCTTCCTTTCATAGGCAAGATCATTGAAAAAGTTGTCTTCAATCAGCTGAACAAATTCTTGAGCTTGAATGGATCCTTTGACCATTTTCAATCTGGTTTCCGACCGCATCACAGCACAGAGACAGCGCTCATAAAGATAATAAACGATATCCGCTTAAATACTGATTCAGGCAAATTATCAGTGCTAGTACTAAAGACGCATCTGACCTGAGTATGTATCAATCTCTCCTCTCTTCCTTTTCTGTTGATGTTCATGCTGCAAAATCTTCTTACTTCCACAACAAGATCAACAGCTCCTCCAACACACGATTACTCTTCAAGACATTCAACTCTCTCCTCTGTCCACCTCCACCACCACCCGCCTCCTCCTTAACTGCTGACGATTTTGCGAACTTCTTCACCAACAAAACAACAGCTATCAGCAGTCAGTTCTCAGCACCACACACACAGGAACCCAGACCGACCCCTTCCACAGCCAATATCCCTCTGTCCTCCTTCTCTTCGCTAACCGAGGAAGAAGTATCTACACTTCTCCTCTCCAGTCACCCAACCACCTGCCCTCTAGACCCCATCCCCTCACACCTTCTACAAGCAATTTCTCCCACACTTCTACCATCACTCACACACATCATCAACTCATCCCTCCGTACTGGCACTTTCCCCACAGCATTCAAGCAGGCTCGGGTTACTCCACTGCTTAAAAACCAACGCTAAACTCATCCTTTGTAGAGAATTACAGACCTATCTCTCTCCTACCATTCCTTGCGAAGACACTTGAAAGAGCTGTTTTCAACCAAGTAACATCCTTTTTGTCTCTAAACAACCAGCTAGATGTCAACCAATCCGGCTTCAAGAAAGGGCACTCAACTGAGACTGCACTACTGTCGGTCACAGAAGCCCTACGGATCGCAAAGGCTGCTTCCAAATCGTCAGTCCTCATTCTCCTGGATCTGTCTGCTGCCTTCGACACTGTAAATCATCAGATCCGCATGTCCACCCTCTCATCACTGGGCATCACAGGAACTTCACTCCATTGGTTTGAGTCCTATCTCACAGGTAGGTCCTTCAAGGTCGCATGGAGAGGCGAGGTATCCAGAGCACATCAACTGACCACAGGGGTTCCCCAGGGTTCAGTTCTTGGTCCCCTCCTCTTCTCCATCTACACCACATCACTGGGTCACATCATACAGGCACACGGCTTCTCCTACCACTGCTATGCTGATGACACACAGCTCTTCCTCTCGTTTCAACCAGATGATCCCACAGTAGCTGCACGAGCCTCAAGCTGTCTGGCGGACATCTCCACATGGATGAAGGAACATCACCTGCAACTCAACCTGGCAAAGACTGAGCTTCTCGTCCTCCCTGCCAATCAGTCTCTACAGCACGACTTCACCATCCAGCTAGATTCATCATCAATCACCCCATCAAGGTCGGTCAGAAATCTTGGAGTAACGTTTGATGACCAGCTGACCTTCACAGATCACATTTCAAAGACAGCTCGATCATGGAGGTTTGCACTGCACAACATCAGGAAGATCAGGTCTTTCCTAACTGAGCATGCAACACAACTTCTCGTCCAGGCCCTGGTCATTTCTAGGCTTGACTACTGTAATGCTCTTCTGGCCGGACTTCCAGCATGTGCAACCAAACCCCTAAAGGTGATCCAGAATGCTGCAGCTCGTCTTGTCTTCAACGAGTCCAAGAGGGCCCACGTCACTCCTCTGTTCATCTCTCTGCACTGGCTACCTCTCGCTGCTCGCATCAAGTTCAAGGCATTGACGCTTGCTTACAGATGTATCACAGGCTCAGCTCCCTCCTACTTTCACTCACTCCTACGAGTCTACATCCCTACCAGACGTGGTTCCATCACAGAGAGCCACAAAATCACTTTCCAGAACATTCTCATTCACAGTTCCATGCTGGTGGAACACTCTCCCCACCCTCATCCGGAATGCAGAATCCCTGACAACATTCAAAAGACAGCTGAAAACCTATCTATTCCCTGACTACTTAACCTCATAAAAAAAAAAAAAAAAAAAAAAATCCTATCCCTCTGAAACATCACTTATCAGGCTTATGCTACTCTGAATAATGCCTGAACTTCGTATTCTGAGCACTTCTTGCGTTGTTGTTGTTTTTGCCTCTTCATGATGATTCGCTTAATGTAGTCCTGTTTTGTAAGTCGCTTTGGATAAAAGCGTCTGCTAAATGACTAAATGTAAATGTAAATGTACTACTCGACCTCAGTGCTGCATTTGACACTGTCGATCATAACATACTTCTTGACAGGCTGGAAAACTGGGTGGGGCTTTCTGGGATAGTCCTAAAATGGTTCAGGTCATACTTAAATGGGAGAGGTTATTATGTGAGTTTGGGAGACCATAAGTCTGAGTGGACATCCATGACATGCGGAGTCCCTCAAGGCTCAATTCTTGCACCACTCCTGTTCAACCTGTATATGTTCCCAATGAGCCAAATAATGAGAAAGAACCAAATCTCTTACCACAGCTATGCAGACGACACACAGATCTACTTAGCCCTATCCCCTAACGACTACAGCCCCATTGACTCCCTGTGCCAATGCATTGATGAAGTCAACAGTTGGATGTGTCAAAACTTTCTTCAATTAAACAAAGACAAAACTGAAGTCATTGCGTTTGGAAACAAAGATGAAGTTCTTAAGGTGAACGCATACCTTCACTCTAGGGGTCAAACAACTAAAAATCAAGTCAGGAATCTTGGTGTGACACTAGAGTCAGACCTTAGTTTCAGTAGTCATGTCAAAGCAATAACTAAATCAGCATACTATCATCTGAAAAATATTGCAAGAATAAGATGCTTTGTTTCCAGACAAGACTTAGAGAAACTTGTGCATGCTTTCATCACCAGCAGGGTGGATTATTGTAATGGACTCCTCACTGGCCTTCCCAAAAAGACCATAAGACAGTTGCAGCTCATACAGAACGCTGCTGCCAGGATTCTGAGCAGAACCAGAAAATATGAACATATCACACCAGTCCTCAGGTCTTTACACTGGCTCCCAGTTAAATTTAGGATTGATTTTAAAGTATTATTACTGGTATATAAATCATTCAGTGGCATAGGACCTCAATACATTGCAGATATGCTTACTGAATATAAACCCAACAGATCACTCAGATCATTAGGATCATATCAGCTAGAAATACCAAGGGTTCACTCTAAGCATGGCGAATCTGCTTTTAGCTATTATGCCAGCCGCAGCTGGAACCAGCTTCCAGAGGAGATCAGATGTGCTCCTACAGTAGTCACATTCAAATCCAGACTCAAAACACATCTGTTTAGCTATGCATTTACTGAATGAGCACTGTGCCAATGTTCGTCCGACTGTTTGTACTGTACTGTATTTTATTTTTCTAAACTGTTTTAATTATTCTTATTTCTTTTATTATTTTAATTTCTTCTATGTAAAGCACTTTGAATTGCCATTGTGTATGAAATGTGCTATATAAATAAACTTGCCTTGCCTTGCCTTCAGTTTGTAGACAACCTACATGAACCACTGAGCCACTGCCACCCCTACAGTTAGTCCAAAATGCAGCTGCTAGAGTTCTTACTAGGGCAAGAAAATGTGATCATATAACACCAATTCTATCATCTCTACACTGGTTACTTATTAAGTTCCGTATCAATTATAAAGTATTACTTCTGACCTATAAAGCCCTAAATGGTTTAGCTCCTGGGTATTTAACAGAACTTCTTTCGCCTTACAATCCATCGCTGTCTTTAAGATCACTAAATTCGAGGCTTCTGGTCATTCCTAGGATATCTAAGTCCACTAAAGGAGGGAGGACGTTTTCACATTTAGCTCCTAAACTCTGGAATGGCCTTCCTGATAATGTTCGAGGCTCAGACTCGCTGTCCCAGTTTAAAACTAGATTAAAGACGCATCTCTTTAGCCAGGCATTCACATAATACTTACCTTTTATACTACAGTTGAATCGGATCGAATGCATTAATATTATGAACAGCAGCTATGCTAATTATTTCCCATCTGCTCTTCTGTTGTTATCTCGGGACGCTAGTAAATAGAGTTGAAGAGACGACTCGACGCCCGTGAAGAGACGACTCGATGCCTGTGAAGAGACGACTCGACGCCCGTGAACAGAATACTGAAATCTTATTTATTTAAAAACTACCTAAATTAATACATGATTAACTAACTGTATTTTTCTATGTACATTTCTGAAATGCACTTTCTGTAAAGCTGCTTTGAAACAATATGTATTGTGAAAAGCGCTATACAAATAAATTTGAATTGAATTGAATTGAATATATGTATGGCATATTGGTCTTTGTGTGTTGTTGCTGGTATACGTTGCAAATAGAGGGGCGGCACAATTATTTTTCACCTAGAGCGGCAGAAGTGCACTCGCCGGTCCTGTCTATATCACTTTTAGCTTCGGATGTTATCCTTCAAATGATACCATTTCCACGTTTCTGTGAGCTTTCGTTGGTAATAAAAACCTTTTCGAATGAACTGAAGGGAGACGCACTCTGAGCGCAGGACCCTGAATCTCCAAGCCATCTATATACAGGCCGAGCCTTACTTGTGCTACTCCTAAGACAAGTATTTGTTATACAGATCTAACCAGATCTAAGCTCGAGTCACACATCAGGTGGACCTTTCAGAAGAGGAGATTCTGACCACGTAAGGTCAAGAGGCGGACGCGCTGTCACGCTCGCTGATCACTCCACGAGTTTGCATGTGTTATTATAGTTTATGAACTTTTTTGATTTCTATAATTGCATCTAGAAAGATAAAAGCATCAATGGCATTGATAAAAGCGATCTTTGGAAGTGGAACTGAAGCTAAATGGACGATTTTGAGAAGAGTGCGCACAGTTTGGAGAAGATGCACACTTTGGAGAGCCCTGTGCGTTTGGTATAACCTATCTTAAAAGAGATAGGTATAATAGATCTGTGGAGAGAACTGAATCCAAAAACTTGTGACTATTCTCACTATTCTCATCCTCATATGACATACTCTAGAACAGTGGTTCTCAAACTTTTTACACCAAGTACCACCTCATAAAATATTTTGCTCTCCAAGTACCACCATAATGACCAATATGAAAATACAGTAGCGTAGTAGGCCTAACTAATCAGCTACGGTTATGCACAGCTCAAAAATGAGGCAGTTTAATTTCTTTTCTTTTTTTTTAACTTTCTTTTTATTGGGAAAAGCAAAACAATACAATACTTCCATTCACAGATACAATTTATCCTTTTTTCCCCTTTTCCCCTATTTCCTCCCTCTTTAAACATACATGAATATGTACATGGACACATATACACGCATATAAAACATCACATGAAAACATGAATAATCAAAAACAAAACAAAAACACTCTGATAAAGATGTAGGAGAAAATAATTACAATGGATCACACAATAAACAATGAACAACCCCCCACCCACTCAGCACACCACGACCAACACACATATTACTGGTTATTTATGCAATGCAAACAGTACAACAAAACAAAAACAGGCACACATTCAGTTGGGTAGTACCACTAAAGGTTGCCATTTATGGAAAATTTTTACTGTACATCCTCTCAACGTGTATTTAATTTTCTCAAGTTTTAAAAAATACATGACGTCTCTGAGCCATCGGGAGATAGAAGGATATTTAGCAGACTTCCAGTGTAACAATAAAGAGCGTCTTGCTAGTAAGGATGTAAAAGCTATGATGTCCTTTTGTGTAGGGTTAAGTGCAAGTGAGGGGTCAGGAATTCCAAACATAGCAATCAGAGGACAAGGTTGGAGATTTACCCCAAGAACAGAGGACATAATATTAAAATAACCCAGCCAGAAATCTTTTAAATCAGGACAAAAAAAAAACATGTGGCTAAGATGACAAGGTGAGCCATGACATTTATCGCATTTGTCTTCCACATCCAGATATATTTCAGATAGTCTAAGCTTAGAGAAATGCACCCTATGTAAGACCTTAAATTGAATAAGTCCCAGACGAGCACAAGTCATGTATTTGTGTTCGTGTATCACAACTCCTCCTGTATTTGTATTCCCAGTTCCCCTTCCCATGTACACTTAAGTTTGTCATTTGAATCATCGCTAAAAGCTAAGATAATGTCATATAGCTTGGAAATGATTCCTCTGTTATGAGGGACAAATGAAAGCATGGTTTCCCAGCAATGCTCTGGAGGTAAAGAGGGGAAATTAGGGAAACACTTAGCCACAAAATTGCGAGTTTGAAAATAGCGAAACAGATGACTAACAGGGAGTTCATAGCGGGATGACAAATTGGTAAAACTGTCAAAGACACCGTCTACATATAAATCTCTAAATTGTGTAATACCCTTGTCATACCACAGTGAAAATGTCGAATCCGAAAGTGATGGAGGAAATAAGTGGTTGTAATTGATAGGACCCAAGGAAGAACCATCTACAAATTTAAAGTGTCGTCTAAATTGATACCAGATTTTGAGCGTGTTAAGAACCACTTGATTATCGGTATATAGAGAATGTTTTGTGGGTAAAAAGGTATAAAGTAAAGCAGGTACGGAAGATCCCCTACAGGATGATAGTTCCAATTTACACCAAGAGGATCCAGGGGATTTTAACCAGTAACAAAGTTTATGAATGTGAGCAGCCCAATAGTAATTAAAAAAATTAGGTAATGCTAGTCCTCCACTAAGTCTGCATCTCTGCAGTAGAGTTTTACGAATCCTAGGTTGTTTTCCACCCCAAATAAAATAACTAATTATCTTATCAAGTGAGTCAAAAAAAATGTTTTGGCAGAAAAAGAGGAATTGACTGGAATAAAAATAGAAATTTTGGTAAAATATTCATTTTAACAACATTGATCTTGCCGATTAATGAAAGGGGGAGGTTACCCCATCTTTGAATATTGGTTGTACACTTAGAGATAAAGGGAGTGAAATTCGCAGAAGCAAGGCTAGAAAAAGAACGAGTCACGTTGACACCGAGGTATTTGAACCCTGATGGACTAAATCTAAAAGGCAAATCTGACTGTTGCATATTACATGCTGCAGTATTAATGGGAAAACACTCACTTTTCTCCAAATTTAATTTATAACCTGAAAAAAAGCTGAAGTTCTCCAGAATACTTAAAACAGCAGGGATAGAGAGTGAAGGATCAGATATATACAATAACAAATCATCCGCATACAATGATAGTTTATATTCAGTTCTATTACGGGTGATTCCTTTGAATAAAGGGGAAGATCTTAATGTAATTGACAGAGGCTCGATAGCAATAGCAAAGAGCAAAGGTGATAAAGGACACCCTTGGCGAGTTCCACATCCAAGGGTAAAATAATCAGAATAAACATCCTTAGTATGAACACTGGCATTAGGAGATGAATAGAGGAGGCGAATCCAAGAAATACAATTTTCACCAAATCCCCAAAATTTTAAAACTGCAAACAAGTACTCCCACTCTACCATATCAAATGTCTTTTCGGCGTCCAAAGAAATCACAAGCTCAGGAAGTTCAGTCGAGTGTTTTGAGTAAATTCTAAAGCTAAAGGTAATGCTCTTGCAGATGTAGCAGCTAAACAGGCTTGTTCCTATGGAACTGTACAAGTGTGTTCAGGTAGTACAGCACAGAAGACAATTCTGCCTCCTGAATCTATCATTGATTTGTACAAAGATGTTCCTCTATATGACGCATGGACATGGTTAGACAAAGGAGCCACCGTTGATTCATCTGGCTGCTGGACCAAAGGGGGGGAAGTATGTTGGTCCCGAATCACTGCTGCCATATTTGGCTCAACAAATACACAATTTGGGTCACAGTGGTCCAGCAACAATGAATCACAGGTTATCAAATCAATGGTGGAATCCAAAATTCAGAAATGTAGCCACAGAAACAGCCAAGAGGTGTGTTACATGTCAGAAAAATAATGATGTACCAGCAGCCACTACACCAGCAGCACATACCCCAGCTCCACCAGGACCATTTCGTCACCTGCAAGTTGATTACATCTCGTTGCCTCTTGTAAGGGAAAAACTGACGTTTTGGTAATAATAGACAAATTCTCAAGATGGCTAGAAGCTTATCCAACAGGGCGTGCTACCGCTGCACATACTGCTAAATGTCTTGTCACTGATTTCCCAGATGGGGATTACCAGATTGCATTGACTCAGATCAGGGTACGCACTTCACAGGACAGGTAGTTAAAGTGTCTAAAATGTTGAAGATTAAGTGGAATCTTCACTGCCCCTACAGGCCACAAGCATCAGGACAGGTTGAAAGGGCAAACAGAACAATCAAAACCAGGCTAAGAAAAATGCATCAGGAAGGAGTGTCATGGGTTGAAGCGCTGCCAGCAGTACTGTGTAGTATGAGAGCGTCACCTAACAGATCAGTAGGACTGAGCCCTCATGAGATTATTACAGGACGCCCAATGCAGATGCCAGGTGTGATTGATCTTAGAAATGCTGATGTTCACATTGACTCAGATGCCCTGATCTCTTACTGTGAACACCTTACAAAGGCAGTACAGAGTGCCAGAGAGAGAGTTAAGTCATGTTGGCAGACTCCACCACACAATTATCCCAGGTCAGTGGGTCATGATAAAATCATTCAAACACAAGCCGTTAGAACCTAAGTGGCATGGACCACATCAAGTAATGTTGATTACAGCAGCTGGAGTGTTGTGCCAGGGAAAGAAAACATGGACTCATGTGTCACATTGCAAAGTGGTTCCTCCCCCTACAGGGATAGGATAGGACACATGGACCAGTGAGGAGCCCAGGGAAGAACCGAGTGCAACAGGCTTCGGGGGCCAACCCTGCGGTGAAGTTTCCCTCATTGGCCTTTCCCAACCACTAGTCCATCCTCACCTCACTGTTCCTTTTAGGTGTCTCATGAATTAAGAAATAGGGAAAGAAGGAACCACAATTAGCAGATACAGATTGAACAGAGGATACAACCCTAATGTTTGCAGTCTTTACAATGAATACTGGTCTGTTGCAGTTTTTTTTTTTTTTTTTTTTTTCTTAATCCCCTGAGGTCGGCAATCGCACCGGCGCGATAGGCTCGCTTTTTTTTTTATCAGTTCAAAAGAGATTAATTTTGCTCTGTTGACTTTGATATTACAAAGAAGTTTCATACATCAATCGATTTTGTTAAATGTGTATTATTTTTGTGTATACTCACAATAAAAACAAAGTGTTGTGCTTTGTGCCAAATAAAGAAAAATAAACATGATGTGAGTTCTGCTTTCTCTCTGTCAGTGAAGTCCATTCTGAAACGCGTCCGAAAATGAACAATAACTCAGCGAATACTCAGCCAAACAGACATACAGACACACAGGCATGAAGCTTGAATTCTCTTCTTTTAAATGAAGTCATTTACTGTATATAAAAAACAAATATTCTCAGTTCATGTAATCTGAAAGAAAAGAGCGAGATGTCAGTCGTTCTCATCTCATCTAATTATTTTTAATGTGACCCCGCCCACGGAGAGCGCGCGCTATTCAAACGCAAATGACTGAGGCAATCGATGCAAACACTGTGAACGCCCCCATATCAGTTCGAGAAAAAACAAGTTTATTCAGATCATTACTTGTTTACAATGTCTCGCAGCTCTGTGAGGAATAATAATAATGGAAAATGTACCTCAGAAGTGTGGGTATTTCGAGGAGAAAGGATCCGACTGAGCTGAGGAATACTGTAGTAAGTTTTTTTCCTTCTCAAGTGAATCGCATTTCTAAATGAATGAACGGCAGAGATGCGCGCTGTTTAGCCTACCACAGCTCGCAAAAAGACGCGTTTCTGTGTGTGATTGAATGATGATGTTTTAGCAAACTGTATTGCTATACTGAGATGAATAAAAATCGACTGAAATATGTTGAAATAAAATGTAGGCTATTTGTATAAGCAACGTATTAAACTGCAAATTAACATTTATATGCCCTAATATTTCATAAAAACGTTACATTCTGAAATGTACATCCACATCAAATAAGCTTTTGTTTAGCAATTTCTGCTCATATGTTATATATAGGCCTATATATATATATATAATACTATTTTTGTCAAAAATAAAGTAATCAACTAAGATGTTAGCTGTTCCAGTGGTGGCTATATTCAAACTAATGAATACATATGATAAAATGTAGGCCTATAATATTTTTTTTACAAAGAAAGAGTACACTTGAAATATTGTTGAAATTGTAATTATTGTTGTAATTGTAACCTTTTTAATAAAATAGCAAAACATATTTATAAGATAAATGTAAGCAAAATCTTAAATGGTCAATATAAGTCTTCTTCTAAATATATATTTTGTCCTTGCATTGTGGCTCAGTCAGTGTCACACCTGAATGAATGGCTCATTATGCAGAGTGGGTGGGACATTGTATTCTAAGGTGTCAACTACTCCTCCTTCACTCCCCCCTCGCATATTGGCTTTCCAAGCAAAACCTGTTTTACACCATTTAAATCAATGTATTGTTTTATGCGAACGATAAAGCAAGACTATTTTCACATAATTTTGAAGTCAGAACTCGAAGCGACAACATCCATTAGTCAAAACTCTTGTGGACACATATTTAGTATGTGTTTTGTGGTCTTATTTCAGCAACTTTCATTTTTATTTTTTTCAATAACCATGCATAAACATTATTCTCTTAAAAAGTCAAACATATACATGCATGTTGATCACATATTATGGTAGCCCTGTTTGTGCTATATAGAGTTAATTTACACCTTTGCCATTAACATGTTTATAAATAACTGAAAAAAGCACAAATGTCAGACCATGTCAGAACACCTCCAGGGCCCAGAAAACCCCTCAGACCCCAGAGGGTTCACTCTGTGCAGATACCAATTGACGGTTATCCTGAGAACCATATGCACTGACCTACACACCTGCATATGAAGACCCAACCTCCAGAAAACAACTAGACCAACTGCAGAGACTACAACCAACACAGAAGAAAAATACACAATGCAGAGACTAACGCAACACTTACCTACGGGAACTTCAGTCATCCAGCAACATGATCAAGATTGCCTTAATACTAACCATCATGGACATAGCGCAAAGTGTAGACCCCAGAAACAACATATTCTTAGAGCTGATGAATATGTCAAGAAATGCCTTGTTTGCTGGAAAGAACGTTTGCATGCCACATGCACCTTCAGTAGGAGCCGGAATCCCATGGGTTGCACACCCTATCTACATAATCCAGCTCCTTCTATCAACTAAGATGGCTGCACTCCAGGACTCACTTGTGTTCAAACGTGGTGGTCAAGAACTCTTGGAGCCTTAATCCCATCGTATGGTGTCATGCAGGCTCTCGCTCAAGTCAGAAGCCTGTCGGATTCTGTACGGAAATTGGCCAATGATACGGCTTTGGCCCTAGGCAACATCACGAACACTCTCGCTTCGCACAAGATAATGATCTTACAGAACAGAGTAGCCTTGGATTACATTCTTGCAACGCAAGGAGGAGCCTGCACCATTATCGGCCCTGAGTGCTGCACCGGGTTAATGGATCCAACAGAGAACTTGAACAAAATCCAACAAGACATTCTTGATCTTTCAACAAAATTACACCAGATGACTGAAGACAATTCTTCATGGTTCGGAAACTTGATTGGTAAACCCTGGCTGTGGATTAAAGAAATAGCAATTCTGCTGTTATTTCTCCTACTGGCATTCTACGTATGCTTCCACAGTATCAAGTGTTTCATTCAACAAATGACTCACGCTTCGCACGAGAAAATGACTGGTCCAACCATAAAAGAATATTACCCGTTAGAACTTTACGGACCCTAATTGCATGTTTGTTTCTGTGTCAACATGCAATTACAGATGAACAACACAGATCATGCTAGGTGCCTGTAACTTACACAAGTTACAAGATTGAACTTGCTATGTGCCTGTAACTTACACAAGTTACAAGAATTAACTTTTAAGTGTCTAAATTTGTATTTTGTGAGAGTTTTTAAGACTCTTAAAGGGGCAAATGTGGGATTGCAAATTTATTAAAATGTTTAATTTAGGTTTACATTGAATTTAGCATGTTAAGGTTAGGAATAAATTATTATTATCAGAGTTTTCTAGCAAAAGACTCCGGTCAGTCCTGTTTTACTGAAACTCTTAATGGCTCTCGGAGTTTGTGTTTTAGCAAGAGTCCTGCCAGTCCTGTACTCGGGTCTCAGCATTTGAATAGATATGCTGAGTGAATTAGGGTGGGCAGCACTCTCAGTCTAGAACCGGTTCCGAAACCTGTCTTATCACAAAGTTTTGCTTCCTGCCCCTAAATGTATATAAACTGTAAGAGAACATTCACGTCAGACTTGGTGACTGCAGCTACCGACAGCTCGTGTTCTCAATAAAGAATCCTGCTGAATAAACAACCAAGTCTCCTGGTCTTCGAATCTGAGTTCACAACATAACCTACACTGATCTTTAACACGAAGGTGAGTCTCCTGCAAAAATACTAAATCAGAGTTTAAACGTTTCAAGTGGGCAAAAACAGGATTACCCATACCTCGTATATTCCAACTGATGAATCTGAGAGGTGTGCCTGACCCAGCAATGCTGGGATATATATTGTCATTAACCATCTGAATATTTTTTTTTTAAATGGTCATACAGAGCCGAGGTGAGACACACATGACACGTGATCTGGACTCCAAGTCTTCACATTTATTTTCCAGCTTGGGTACGTTAGCTGTGAGGCGCTCGATTGTAGTTTTCATCTCAGCGATGTCATCGGAGCACTCAGTGAGTGCGTGCTCCATTTCTCCAACCGTACCTTTTAGCTTGGACATGGTAGCCTCGGTAGCAGCTTTATCATTCCCCAACTGTGACTTTACTGCTTGCAGGTCAAGCTTAATAGTAGGCAGAGCATCCCCGAGTGTATCCTGGAATTCCTTTTTAAAAATATCAGCAATATCTTTCCTCACCGAGGCCAACAACTCGAGCTTGAGTGCAGCGAAGTCAAGGTTAGCATGCGCCGAGGCGCCTTCGACCTCTGAAGCAACAGATGACCCACTTGAGGGTGTGGTCGCAATTTGAAGACTAGGCCGCAGTTGTGTCTGAATAGTTTTGCGAGTTTTAGAGTTCTTTCCAGCCATCTTACGCAGTCCAGAGTTAGACTTCCAAACAAAAAATTCAGCGGAGTAAGACTATACTAAATATGTGTCGAAAAAGCGCAAAAGAATTACAATATTAATCAAAATCGGCAGGAGCTTCCAAACTCACGTCTTACTCCATTAAAGCTCAGCAGCGCCCCCTCCAGTTTAATTTCTAATAAGAATATTTATTATTGTCAGCCACTTTAAACATTGTAAAAACACAGTTTGAACATTAACCCTTAGGGGTCGGCAATCACGCCGGCGTGATCTGATCGCTTTTTTCCTTATCAGTGCAAAAAGTAATCAAAATTCTAATATTAAATTTAATTTTATATGCTTGTGTTATACATCAATCGATCCTGTTAAATGTGTATTATTTTTGTGTATACTCACAATAAAAACAAAGTGTTGTGCTTTTCGCCAAATTAAGAAAAATAAACATGATGCGAGTTCTGCCTCCTCTCTGTCAGTGAATTCCATTCTGAAACGCGTCCGAAAATGAACTGTAACTCAGCGAATACTTCTCACACAGGCACGTGAGATATGTCTTTATAAAGCTTGAACTCTCTTCTTTTAAGTGAAGTAATTAATATAAAAAATATTATCCGTTTGAAAGCAAGGAGAGATACCGTTTTTTCCTTCTGCCTAATTATCTCTATAATGAACTGAGGCCGCCCCGCCCCCGGCGCTATTCACATGGTAAATAGTTTAGGTAATCTATGCTTCGCACCCGCCCCCCCGATCAATGCCTTGAAAACACGAAGTTTCAACAGATCAGATTCACTGATAGTTCATCGCGTTTAGAGAGGATGGCTCGTTTCTCCGGTAAAGACGCCCTTCAGATGATTCTGGACAGCGAGGAAGAACTCACCTTTTCCTCAGAGGAAGATTGTAACACAGACGACGAAAGGCAGCATTTTCAAGAGCGAATTGATCACGCCGAGTAAACACCGAGTTTTCACGTGAGTAAATACGTGTACTCAAGTGGTCTAGTGGTAGAACATTTGCCAAACGCGTCAGAGGTTCTGAGTTCGAATCCGCACTCATATAGTTTTTTTTTTTTATGTTTTTTTTTTTTATCAAATCAGATTATGTTTATCAGTGGTTGTATATCAGGCAGAGACATGTTTGTGTGTATTTTGTTTTGTAATTTCACTGGAACGAATAGAGTCTCCACAACGGATTGAAGCGCGCGTCCGAGTGAAGACTGCGCGAGCCTAAAACAAACACAGTATCCGCGTCTGACTCGCGGGAATCCACGGCGCAAACCTGTGAACGCTCGAGAAAACACAAGTTTATTCAGATCATTACTTGTTTACACCGTCTCGCAGCGCTGTGAGAAATAATAATAATGGAAAATGTCCCTCAGAAGGTAGATGTAAACAAACTATTAAAAGGTAAATATAATTTTTTTCTTTAAATAATTTTTATTGTGTTTTATTAGTAACAAATTTGGGGAGAGGATAAATATTCCAAAACTGACTGAAAAATATAAATAAAATTTATATTTGTGACAAAATTTATATTTGTGTATATATATATATATATATATATATATATATATATATGTATATGTATATGTATATGTGTGTGTGTGTGTGTGTGTGTGTATATATGAAGAGTTCAGATGCAAAAGCCTCTAAATGCCATCTGAAATTTTCTTCTAGAATGATCATTTTTATGAAGCTTGTATATTTAAGTTAGCTATAGGTGACACACCTGAATGAATGACTCATTAAGTATGCAGGGGCATCAGGTGTGAACTACTAAATATGCACGCCCCATCCGCATATTGCCTTTCCAAACTAAAAGTGTTCCACAAAACTTAAATCAATGTATCTTTTTATGTGAATGATTAGCCAGGATGATTTTCACATCATTTTGAAGAAAAAACTCTAGGCTACAAAATGCATTATTCAGAAGTCTTATTGACACATATTTAGTATGTGTTTTGTGGCCTTATTTCAGAAACTTTCATTTTTTGTTTTTTCAATAACCATGCATAAACATTATTCTCTCAAAAATGAAAACACGTACATACATGTGGCTCACATATCATGGTAGTCCTGTTTGTGCTAAATAGAGTGTAATTTTTTTTTGCCATTGATATGTTTATAAGCAACTGAAAAAAGCACAAATGTCAGGGCATGTCAGAACATCTCAAGGACCCCAAAAACACCCCAGACCCCAGAGGGTTAACACTGCACTGTGCTACTTACATACAGGTAAATAAAAAACTTAAATAATGATTCAATTCAAATGTATTGCACCTAAAAGTGAAATAAAAACCTTAGCCTACTGTACTTAAAATATTAAGTAAAAAAAAAAGTACTGAACTTAATTAAAAACAAAAAAACACAGGCTGTGTATTGGTATTTAACCTTTTTAAACGTACATTTAAAATATTCTGGCTGACCCCTGTGAGATTTTCAAGGCGATCATTATTTTAGAACTGATCACTTTATTGTTTCCATGCTGACGCATCATTGCTAGTCACGTGACACACCGCAGCCTGATCTGCTTTTGTTTATTTATTTTTATTCAAAATATTCACACATTTGTTAGCTATGGCATGAAATATATGTGTCACGGGTGACAAAAATGCTTGGAAAAGCGGAACCCTTTTTCCATGTTCCCCGAGGGGATTATTTTGGTGTAACACCTCACTCCGGTTCCGGGTGTAGCAGAGGCGCTGTTCGACCTAATCACCGCTGATGCACGGCAGGTGTGAGAGAGAGAGGAGCGGCGTTTGCATAGGCTTTTCGCTTCACAAGAGGAGGATAAAGGGGCTGTTCAGGGGAGAAGAAGGCGGTGGTTGTGTTGGTTGGATTCAGTCGGTCAAGACGGTTGCTTGTGGTACAGCTGCTGGTCGGTGTTCAGTTGACTAGTTGTTCGGCTGGGTCTCTGTCGTTGCGTCTGGGGGTAGAAGATCTCCTGTTTGGGCGCTTACATTGGACGCTGTAATCCTGGAAATTTGTGTAAGTGAAGAACTGCCATTGGAGTCTGTTGTTTAGAACTGTTCGTGGAATACTACTGGATTGAACTGCTGCTTGGGTCCGTGCTGGAAGAGGAGGAGAGAAAGATAAGTGAATTAATTACATCCTTGAACCAAATGTAAAGCTTGAAGAAAAGACTGTGAATGTGAAATTTACTATTGGGGAGGACATCTGTTTCAGATACACTGGAGAGGAACTGAGAGTTGAATATTCCCATTGAAATGCATGGATGAAGCGAGGCTTTTGATCAGCCCTACTGTGTGAGTGATTTGCAGTTGTTTGCCTTACCTGATGCACGCCGAATTAATGTTGTGGATTTGTGGTGAACACGAGTGCTGTGTGCTATGCTCACAGAAAAGTCTCCCAACGCCTGCTTTCATGCCTGTGAAATGATCTACTTGTCCTCGTCTAAATTCCAGGACGATACAACTGAACTGGTGAAGTAATGCTTTGTATTATCCTCTCTTCCACTGAGTATTGTCGTGAAGTAATCCCTCATTGAAGGCTCCTGTTAACCCTCTCTCTTTCTCTGAAGTTACAAGTCTCGGGAAAAGATACCGTATGGCTGTGGAAAAGTCTGAACCATTATACTTACTGACTGAGCTCTGAAAAGGTACAACATCGCCGGTAAAACTGCCTATTGAGTCTCTCATGGATGTCTGATGAAAGTGTTTGACGCTGAGAGAAGAATCTTGAGTTCTGCAGATGTGCAGCAACGCTGTGAAGAGAATCCGTTGTTGAGAGGAGAAACATTACCTGTCACTTACCGTCTGAGTCCTGCAGATGTGCAGCAATGCTGTGAAGTAAGTTTTAAAGTCACAATTTCCCTTTTATGTCCTGATAAGAGAATCTGCTGTTGAGAGAAGAAACATTACCTGTTACTTACCGTCTGAGCCCTGCGGACGTGCAGCAACGCTGTGAAGTGAGTTTTAAAGTTACAATATCCCTTTCATGTCCTGATAAGAGAATCTGCTGTTGAGAGAAGAAACATTACCCGTTACTTACCGTTTGAGTCCTGCAGATGTGCGGCAACGCTGTGAAGTGAATTTTAACGTCACAATTTCCTTTTATGTCCTGATAAGAGAATCTGCTGTTGAGAGAAGAAACCTACCCTGTTACTTACCGTCTGGGTCCTGCAGATGTGCAGCAACGCTGTGAAGTGAGTTTTAAAGTTACAATATCCCTTTCATGTCCTGATAAGAGAATTTGCTGTTGAGAGAAGAAACATTACCTGTTACTTACCGTTTGAGTCCTGCAGATGTGCAGCAACGCTGTGGAATAAGCCCCTCCCCCCAGCCACTTTCGTACCCTTGTGTTCCGAAGACCGTGAAGAATCGATCCAGCGGCTACTCCGGCCAAGTAGCCCTAGAAGAAAAGAGTTGCTTATTCTTTCCTCAAGTCGATTTGTTATTCAATAAAGATTGTTACTTTTGAACTCAATTACTTGCCTCCTCCTTTGTCCATCTGTTGCGTGCCTGTGGTGTCGGCTCCTCACGGTGGTGTCTGGAGTCAGGGGCGGCTGGTCATCCGAGTCCGCCCCGGCCTGCACCGGTGACACAATTTGGCGTAGTCGGCAGGGTTGCCACCGTGAGTTGTAGCGGCCACAGGTACGCGATGGTGGACGAAGAGGTTCCATCAGTTCGCTCGCAAGTAATGCCCATCATCATGGGAGCCCCTTGGGCACAACGCTATGGAGGATCAGGATCGGAGCTGAGTTTTCAGGACTGGAAAGCGCAGATAGAATATCTGGCCGGATTACAAGGACTGAGCGCATCGCAAAAGGTACAGTTTGTGCTAGGATCGTTAGAAGGAGAAGCAAAAAGGGAAGTTCTTGCTGCATCAGAAGCCACGCGGGCCACTGCGAAGAAAATCTTTGAATTCTTGTCTGGAGTATATGGAGATTCTACCCCGGTAGCCATCCTTCGTGCCCAGTTCTTTAACTGTCGGCAGGGGCCTCAGCAGACCTTGCGAGCATATTCTCTGAAACTGCGGGAGCAGTTTGGCCGGCTGAAAGGTTGACAAGATCATGGACTGGGAGAAGGAGACGGCTTATTGAGAGACCAGTTTGTTTCGGGGTTGCGTGAAGGACCGGTGCGCCAGGGCATACGGCTCCAGCTTCGACGAGATCCCACTATGTCTTTTGAGGCTCTTCGACAAGAGGCCTTGGCGTTGGGGTCAGATCAGGGAGAGACGACTCGGACACCAGTTTGTGTGGCGGCCAGCAGCGCCAGGGTACCCGCGCCTGTTGAGTCAGATGAGTGGAAGCAGAAATTGAGGACAGAGTTACTGGAGGATGTTAAGGGACAGATGGCAGAGTTGTCTCGGAGTCTTTTGGGTGAGCTTCATCGAGGTCGAGTCGAAGGTGGACCGATGGTGCGAGGAAGATCATATTCAGAGGAGGGACAAGGACCTGTACGCCGCCCTCCGCGTCCGACGGGTCCCCGGTTTCAGTGGGATCATCAGGGTCGACCCATCTGTATCAATTGTGAAAATCCGGGACACATCAGTCGCCAGTGCGACCGTCGTCGAAGTTTACAAGGGGGTTTTTAGTCCCACCGGTCACTATGGGTCAAGTGGCCGGGACCCCTTCAAGAGACCCTTGTTCTGTTCCGGTGATGAGAGACGACTGGGTTGGGCGTTGTCCCACCGTGGAAGTTCAAGTTAATGGAATGAAGATTAGTTGTCTGGTCGATACAGGTTCTCAGGTTACATTGTTTTCAGAGAGTCTGGCCCTGGAGTTATTCGCGGATCATCGGCTGCACAGGACGGAAACTTCAAGACTCACACTACGTGGAGCGAATGGATTGGATATCCCTTATACTGGGTACATCGTGGTAGACTTTCTGGTTCGAGGGGTTCCTGTCTACCAGAAGGGTGTTGTCATTGTTCGAGACCACTGCTTGGGTCTCCATCGAGCACTGCTAGGGATGAATGTTATTCTGGATTGCTGGGAAGAGCTGTTTAAAGATCGACCGACCCGAACGTCCCCGTTAGCAGCCAGGCAGGACTGGGACCGGATCCTGGCCGATTGCCGAAGAATCCATGCAGCAAGTCAGGCGCAAGAGCGGGAAGATATCGGTCGAGTCACCTGCCGGTACGCTCTGTCTGTTCCAGCCCGGAGCGAGGCTGTTCTCTGGGTCCGAGTGCCTGCTGGACCCCGTGAGTCAGGCAACTGTGTCCTGGTAGAGCCCCATGAAGATTGTCAACCCATCGAAGTAGCCCATGGACTAGCGGTCATACGACGAGGGCGAGTTTCAGTGAAGGTGCGAAACGTCCATCCCTATCCAGTGCTCCTTCGGCGACACCAACGTCTGGTCCGAGTTTCATCCGTCCGCCCTGTCCAAATTCAGGAACAACAAGATGGTTGTTTCAGGCAGGTGAGCCCTGCAGTGGTAGAAGTTGCCGTCCGTCCAGTGGAGGCCAGTTCAGGCCCTGTGAGAGGAGGAATGCCGACCCATTTGATGGGGGAGTCTTTGAGGGGTGAGGACTTGGAGGAAGGGCAAGTGGTACAGCTCCGGGAGCTCCTGAAGAAGTGGAAACATGTGTTCTCAACCCATGAGGAAGACTATGGCTGTACAGGAGTGATTAAGCATCAAATACCCACCGGAGAAGCAACCCCTAGTCGGGAGCGGTACCGTCCGGTGCCCCCCACTCTCTACACTGAAGTCCGTGCCCTGCTAAAAGGGATGCTAGATGGAGGGATTGTTCGAGAGAGTAGTAGTCCATGGGCAGCCCCGATTGTCCTAGTACAGAAGAAGACGGGAGCCTGGAGATTCTGTGTTGACTATCGCAAGCTCAACAGTGTGACCAAGAAAGATGCATTCCCGTTGCCGCGGATTGAAGATTCACTCACGAGTTTGACTCAAGCAGCATGGTATTCAACTTTGGATCTGGCCAGCGGATACTGGCAAGTACAGATGGATGACCGCGATAGAGAGAAAACTGCCTTCACCACACCGTTCGGGCTATTCGAGTGGGACCGGATGCCGTTCGGTTTGTGCAACGCTCCTGCGACCTTCCAGCGACTTATGCAGCGATGCCTGGGAGGGCAGTTAGTTGAATCCACGCTGGTCTATTTGGACGATATAATCGTTTTTTCCCCTGACTTTCAAACTCACCTGCATCACTTGGAGAATGTCTTCCGGGTCATGGAGAGATATGGGCTAAAGTTGAGACCAGATAAATGCCAGTTGTTTTGCAAGGAGGTACAGTTCTTGGGACATCGAGTCAGCGCTGCCGGTATATCCCCTGATCCGGAGAAAGTTGCAGCAGTCCAAGGCTGGGAGCCCCCATGAACAGTGAGACAAGTGCGGTCCTTCCTAGGCTTCGTAGGATATTATCGACGATTTATTAAAGGATTCTCTGGGCTGGCTAAGCCATTGAACCAGCTCCTTGCTGGTACTGGACGTTCTCGTGGCAAAGGCTCATCGACGGTGCAATGGGACTCAGCATGTGAAACAGCCTTTCAAAATCTGAAGCAGGAACTTTTGAGGGCCCCTATCCTGGCCTATGCAGACTTCACTCAGCCGTTCCTCCTGTATACCGATGCCAGCAATGCAGGATTGGGGGTGGTACTAGCTCAAGAGCAACAAGGAGTGGAGAAGGTAATTGCTTATGCCAGTCGAAGCTTACACCCTGCAGAGCGGAACGCAGCAAACTACAGTTCCTTTAAGATAGAGTTGCTAGCCATGAAATGGGCCATGGCCGAGAAATTCAAAGACTACCTGTGGGGAGCCAAGGTGACTGTGATTACGGACAACAACCCTCTAGTCCATTTGCAGACTGCTAAGTTGGGAGCAGTGGAGCAGCGTTGGGTGGCTCAGCTTGCTAATTATGACTATCGGCTCAAATATCGACCTGGCAGAGAAAACGCGAATGCCGATGCATTGTCCAGACTCCCAGCCATTCAGAGAAACGGCCAAATGCACCTCGATACCCCTGGTCAGGAGGGTGAATTGTTGGTGGCGGTCGTGGAAGCCCCCAGGGCCCAGGGGGATGTTCCGTCCAGTTGGGGATGGGACCCCGGACGGTGGAGAAGATTACAGCAGGGAGATGAAGACCTGTGTCAGGTCGCCTCGCATCTCAGAGAGGATTCAGGCTGCGAGCTGCAGAAAGGCAGGCTCAGACAGTGGGAGTGCAACAGCTCCTGAAGCAGTGGAAGAGGTTGCGGATTAGAGAAGGGGTAATCTGTCGTTCACTGCGAGATCCAAGAACTCAGGAAACCAGGTATCAAGTGGTGGTCCCAGAGGACCAAGTCCAAGAGCTGTTGACTGCCTATCACACCCATGCTGGCCATCAGGGCCAAGAAAAGACTTTGTCACTGCTAAGGAGATATTTCTACTGGTCAAAGATGGAGAAGAAAGTTGAAGAGTTTGTTCAGAGTTGCCCACGGTGCACGCTGTTTAAACGCCGGAAGGAGCCTCGAGCTCCATTGGTTCCCTTTCGGCCGAAGGCGCCTCTGCACATCATAGGGATTGACTTCCTGACCCTAGGGCGACCCGCAGATCGATATCAAAATATCCTGGTAATGACTGATCTATTTACCAAGTACGCCTGGGCCGTCCCTACTGTAGACCAGACGGCAGCGACTACAGCCAATGCCCTTTGGGGAACCGTAATACAGCCGTTCGACTGTCCAGAGACCCTCCATTCGGACCAAGGCCCAAATTTTGAGTCCCGGGTTATACAGGAGCTGAGCCAGCTCTATGGGTGTCGAAAGACACACACGACGTCGTATCACCCCCAAGGCAACGGGGGGTGCGAAAGATTCAATCAGACCCTGTTGGGGCTATTGGGAACGTTGGAGAGTGAGCAGCAGTGTCAATGGGCCGAGAGCCTCCCTACGTTACTACAAGCCTATAACAACAGCGTGCACAGTATCACCGAGTATGCCCCTTCTTACCTCATGTTTGGGCGTCATCTGCGTCTACCTGTAGACTTACTCCTGGGCACCGAGGCCACCGAAGGAGAGTACAGCACCACGGATTGGGTAAATCAACACCACCAACAATTATTAAATGCCTACAAGCGAGTTTCAGACCAGTTGAGTGCTGCAGCAGCTAAGAACAAGCGACTGTATGATCGTACTGCCCGAGAGGCTCCTTTACTGCCTGGAGAGCGAGTGCTGGTAAGGGACAACCGACGCCCAGGGAAAGGAAAGCTTTGTGATCGTTGGGAATCGACACCATATGTGGTGGAACGCCGACAAGGGCCTGATGCTCCAGTCTACTCGGTACGGCCTGAGGGTAAACCGGGACCCATACGAGTACTTCATCGAAATTTGCTCCGTCCATGTCCGAACTACCCACAGCCAGTGGCTGAAACACAGAGTGTGCCGTCTGCCCCCAATGTGCCCATGGTAGGGTGGGCAATAGTTCCTAGGGGACTCCGAAGCGGAGGCCCGAGCGGCTCCACCTATGCGACCCCGACGGTCCCAGCGGGACAACCAAGGACAGCCACCTGAGAGATATGGCGAATGGCATTAGAGAAGACCGGTTCTAGGGACTAGAACCGATTGGCAGGGGGGGATGTCACGGGTGACAAAAATGCTTGGAAAAGCGGAACCCTTTTTCCATGTTCCCCGAGGGGATTATTTTGGTGTAACACCTCACTCCGGTTCCGGGTGTAGCAGAGGCGCTGTTCGACCTAATCACCGCTGATGCACGGCAGGTGTGAGAGAGAGAGGAGCGGCGTTTGCATAGGCTTTTCGCTTCACAAGAGGAGGATAAAGGGGCTGTTCAGGGGAGAAGAAGGCGGTGGTTGTGTTGGTTGGATTCAGTCGGTCAAGACGGTTGCTTGTGGTACAGCTGCTGGTCGGTGTTCAGTTGACTAGTTCTTCGGCTGGGTCTCTGTCGTCGCGTCTGGGGGTAGAAGATCTCCTGTTTGGGCGCTTACATTGGACGCTGTAATCCTGGAAATTCGTGTAAGTGAAGAACTGCCATTGGAGTCTGTTGTTTAGAACTGTTCGTGGAATACTACTGGATTGAACTGTTGCTTGGGTCCGTGCTGGAAGAGGAGGAGAGAAAGATAAGTGAATTAATTACATCCTTGAACCAAATGTAAAGCTTGAAGAAAAGACTGTGAATGTGAAATTTACTATTGGGGAGGACATCTGTTTCAGATACACTGGAGAGGAACTGAGAGTTGAATATTCCCATTGAAATGCATGGATGAAGCGAGGCTTTTGATCAGCCCTACTGTGTGAGTGATTTGCAGTTGTTTGCCTTACCTGATGCACGCCGAATTAATGTTGTGGATTTGTGGTGAGAACGAGTGCTGTGTGCTATGCTGAGAAAAGTCTCCCAACGCCTGCTTTCATGCCTGTGAAATGATCTACTTGTCCTCGTCTAAATTCCAGGACGATACAACTGAACTGGTGAAGTAATGCTTTGTATTATCCTCTCTTCCACTGAGTGTTGTCGTGAAGTAATCCCTCATTGAAGGCTCCTGTTAACCCTCTCTCTTTCTCTGAAGTTACAAGTCTCGGGAAAAGATACCGTATGGCTGTGGAAAAGTCCGAACCATTATACTTACTGACTGAGCTCTGAAAAGGTACAACATCGCCGGTAAAACTGCCTATTGAGTCTCTCATGGATGTCTGATGAAAGTGTTTGACGCTGAGAGAAGAATCTTGAGTTCTGCAGATGTGCAGCAACGCTGTGAAGAGAATCCGTTGTTGAGAGGAGAAACATTACCTGTCACTTACCGTCTGAGTCCTGCAGATGTGCAGCAATGCTGTGAAGTAAGTTTTAAAGTCACAATTCCCCTTTCATGATCTGATAAGAGAATCTGCTGTTGGGCAAAGAAACATTACCTGTTACTTACCGTCTGAGTCCTGCAGATGTGCAGCAACGCTGTGAAGTAAGTTTTAAAGTCACAATTTCCCTTTTATGTCCTGATAAGAGAATCTGCTGTTGAGAGAAGAAACATTACCTGTTACTTACCGTCTGAGCCCTGCGGACGTGCAGCAACGCTGTGAAGTGAGTTTTAAAGTTACAATATCCCTTTCATGTCCTGATAAGAGAATCTGCTGTTGAGAGAAGAAACATTACCCGTTACTTACCGTTTGAGTCCTGCAGATGTGCGGCAACGCTGTGAAGTGAATTTTAACGTCACAATTTCCTTTTTATGTCCTGATAAGAGAATCTGCTGTTGAGAGAAGAAACCTACCCTGTTACTTACCGTCTGGGTCCTGCAGATGTGCAGCAACGCTGTGAAGTGAGTTTTAAAGTTACAATATCCCTTTCATGTCCTGATAAGAGAATCTGCTGTTGAGAGAAGAAACCTACCCTGTTACTTACCGTCTGAGTCCTGCAGATGTGCAGCAACGCTGTGAAGTGAGTTTTAAATTTACAATATCCCTTTCATGTCCTGATAAGAGAATTTGCTGTTGAGAGAAGAAACATTACCTGTTACTTACCGTTTGAGTCCTGCAGATGTGCAGCAACGCTGTGGAATAAGCCCCTCCCCCCAGCCACTTTCGTACCCTTGTGTTCCGAAGACCGTGAAGAATCGATCCAGCGGCTACTCCGGCCAAGTAGCCCTAGAAGAAAAGAGTTGCTTATTCTTTCCTCAAGTCGATTGTTATTCAATAAAGATTGTTACTTTTGAACTCAATTACTTGACTCCTCCTTTGTCCATCTGTTGCGTGCCTGTGGTGTCGGCTCCTCACGGTGGTGTCTGGAGTCAGGGGCGGCTGGTCATCCGAGTCCGCCCCGGCCCGCACCGGTGACATATGCTATTCCGATTGTCAAGTATATGCAAGTGGAAGTGTTATGTTGTTTAAACACCTTTATAATGATTGCGTTAGTTGAGCTATGCGCCGTCATGTTGTGCCACTGTTCAGAGAATCGGATCTGTTGGATTTACAGCACGTGAATTCATTCACTTCTCCCGAAATACATGAAAGTAAGTGGCCGGTGAACTGGGAGAAGAATAGAGTTAACTTTAAAGTTGCTTACACAATCTGATATGAATAAAATGTTTTGTCTAATTATAGTGGAAATTATTATTATTTCCGCTTCCATGGACATCAGTGTGTATTTTACAAATTCTAAATGTATTGTTATTTTTAGTAATTATGTGAATTTAAATGTCTGAAACCTAAAATAAACATTATGTGGTTAAAAACAATGAATAATTGTGATATTTGACAGCGCCTGAGTGGCGCACGTCCGTTTCTGGCTTAGCGCCAGCCAACTGTGAATGTAAGCACATTTGAATGGAGCAGTTGATCACGTTATGCACTGGCCGTTCTACTCACACCGGTGTAATCGTATCGTACGCTCCAGGGACCAGCCAAGACTGATCACATCCGTTTATATACCGTCTATGATCACATCACACAATAGACGGTAAAAGATCACACCGGTTTGATCTTATGTGCGAAATTCAGTGATTCCTCTGCGTACCACTAGACGGAGCCTGTGTACCACACTTTGAGAACCACTGCAATAAGGCATTAAAAGAATCAATTGCATGTTTCACTCAACAAAAGATATAAGTGAATAAACTGGTCTTCATCAATTTTATTTTACTTGTGTAGCACCGAAAGGGTGGGTTTCGTTATTCTGGACTCAATTATAATTACAACACCGACTACGCCACCCTGGGAATTTCACCCAGGGAAATAATGGTCCAATAAGGACACACAGGTTCGTCCCCACAAAGATATGGCAGAGACGTGAAGATAGAAATAGACAATACTTTATTATGACTAGAATGAAAGCTCCACACACACAATGCAGTAAACAAGGGGTTAATATGGCTTCAAACCCCAACTAAAGGAAAATAACCAAAATCAATCAGACAATCAAGGTTAACATGTCAGATGGCAAGGAGAAATAACAAACCTACCCAATTCCACTTCACTACGCACTTCAAACGTACACTAATGTACTCACTTCACCACACGTGCATTTAGGTGACAGAAAATTCAGAAGAATCAAATCACTCAGTGAACAAGGGTACCCATTCAGTTGGACCTAGAGTGGTCAGCACTCCTTCTTAGCCGTCCAACAAAGTTAACGAATTAACATCAAATTGTCACAGATCAATAAACACAAAAGAAAAATACAATCAAATCACAAATCAATAAACACAAAAGAAAAATACAATCAAATCACAAAAATCAATAAACACAAAAGAAAAATACAATCAAATCACAAAAATCAATAAACACAAAAGAAAAATACAAAACTAATCAAAAAAATACAAAAGCAACAAAATAACAGGTGCAATCACATTACACCTGGGGCCTGTTTCAATAAGGAGGTTCAACCAACTCTGAGTTAAAACTTGAACTCTGAGTTGACTTACCCGAGATGGGAAACTCTGAGTTTTCAGTTACAGAACAGCTGAAATGAGTTAGTTCAATCAACTCTGAGTTGACCTACTCTGAGTTAAGCGTGTGCACCACAACTATAAAAAGCCACCATGAGTCACCATGGCAACAGCGCCAGACAAAAAGAGGTCTGCATATTTCTTCACATTTTAATTACTGTTATACAGTGATGGGTGTAATGAATCACCAAGTAATCTAAATACTGTAATTTAATCAAAGGGATTACTCTTAATTCTTCTGTAATTTAAAGTTAAATCTGAACAATTCTGTATATTTAACAAACATTTTAAAAGTTAGCCTATATTTTTAATGTAACCTTCTCCCTCTACACACTTTGGTCAAATTCAAGAATAATTCATGCAATTGTATATTGTTTATTTGAAAACATTAAAAGTGCTGTTTCTTGTCTCTCCTTATATTGTTAAAGTGTTTAAGGTTGATATGGGATTTAGTAATTAATAATAAGTAGACCAATAATTTCTAAAGATAGTCATTATAACATTAATCTAATTATGTTGAAGATGTCATTTGTAGTTAGTAATACAAGTAACTTACCCAACTGTTATAGTATCAGAGGTGAAACTGGAAGAACAGTATGTTTTTCAACCTAATTTTAATTTTCATGTAGGTGCAATCCTGCAGGCATTAAAAGAACATGGCAGCAGCTGAAACTTATATATAAAAACATAATTCAGTCAAGTAATGCTTGAGCATATCATGGGTGTAGGCTACCTGACTTAACAAATATGTGACATATTAAATAACTAAAGCATCCAGTGTCTAGCAGTGCAGCAGCATTTTTGGCTGAGGGAATTCCTGGAGGGACTTCAAAGCCAGTCCCAAAGATCCAAGGGCCTTCATAAAATGTAAGAGGTTTACATATGTGTTATTTTTCATATAGGCTATTTTTGATATTTCCATTTATTGTACTTTGGGTTGGGTTTTTTGTTGGTCCCAACAGATTCTGATGGTAATATCTGTCTTTTGGAGCCTCCTGTCCCAACAGAACCCCAGGCAGTTGTAAGTCGCCTACTCAATACACCAGAAATTATGACAAATAGTTTTATAAAGTGTACTCGACCAAATGCTCATCACATGGGATAAAGAGTTTCTGCTGCCACAGAGAAGCCTACAGAGGTAATGTTAATATTATGTCTACACATCCAACAATCTACACATTCAGATTATTTCACATTTTTATGTGGAGTAGCCTATAGAATATAAGTTTAAATCTAAGTATAAACAGGTATTCGTATCTCTCCCTGCAGAGTGTGGAAGAACAGCAAGAGGACGGTCCATCAACTTCTGTTGCACAGATCAACAGTTCAGTGATTTCCAGTAAATGCCAGTTCAATTCTGTAGAATTTGTTCAGAACTACATTATGTAACTCTAATCTACTACTGGGTTTTCAGTTGCCAGTTAAGGAGTTATATAGACTTCATCTTAAAAAAAAAAAAAAAAAAAAAAAAACTGCAGTAAAAATAGCAATATTTTATTTATTAATAAAAGATTAATTTTTTTTTTTTTTTTTTTTTAAACTTTATTTTTCACAAATGTTATTTTACAAAAATAACAAAACAGCAGACCACAAAACAAAAACAGAAACACAGAGCATCTAGTTTGCACACACACAATATCATTAGACTATTACACTTAATATTTCAGCATAATAAACTAGAGTAATACTTGTCAATACCTTAAGGCAGAGTTCTGCTTCATGTAACTGTCCCATTTTTCCCAATAATGTTTACATTTGTCCGAGGCCAACCTTATTGAGAATGTGAGTCTTTCCATTTCGCGAATGTGTAAAAGATTAATTTTATTAATAAAAATGTACTGAAAGAATGAATGAGGTGTTTAAACACCACTTCCTCTTTAAAAAAGGGGAGGAGACCGAAATAAACTCTGGGTTTACTGAAGAAAACCTGCTCCCGACCAGGTTAGGTTCACAGAGTAAGTTACCATGGTAACTGACTCTGAGTATAAGTTACCTCTCTTTCAGAAACGGGCTTGACTTACTCTGCTTTCTCAGGTTTAACATACCTCCCATTCTGAAACAGAAAACTCAGAGTTTCCCTCATTTCAGGGTTAACATACTCAGAGTTTTCACTTAACCTCCTTTCTGAAACAGGCCCCTGGTCCATTAACAATATACACACACAAAAGATTCACTACATAAGATCACACAAACTCACAACCATTAATACTTATTTCTCACACAAACACGCAAACACGCTCGCACCTACACACACACACTTCCAACAATAAACAAACGCACTCAAACAACTCGCATCAACTTACAAATTCATTCACACAACAATCTAATTATACCATACAAACCCCACAAACACAGTCTTCCAGTTGAAACAGTGCGGAGGTGGCCAAATGGCCACGCGGATTAATACTCGGGTCTCACAATCTACCGTCGTCAAATTCACTTGATGTGAGCTGGTCAAGCAGGCGCAAATGAGGCGAGGCAAGATGGAACGTCGCGGCAACGCGCAACAATGAAGGTGCTCGAAACAACAAAAACAAGGACCAAACAGGAAGGGGAAGCCAGGTCACGGTCCCAATCAGCTCTGTAATCATGTGGACATATTACCAGCTCTTGGCCTCTTCAACTGATTATTAGCAAATCAGCCCTTCCAATGTCATACCACGATGGATAAACACAGCCCGGGATGCATACCAAATGATGTGCGGCTCAGCTTAAAGATCCCCATACGGGAACAGCTCAGAAAGACAGCGTCCAAGTTTGCAGCAGTCAACACGCTTCCCAACAACGCAAAAACCTTCCTTATACATACTCACGTACCTATAGCGTACAATGAGAACTCAGGTTGTTACCAAAATTAACTAGGCAGCTATGCCTGATACACTTGTACTTAAATAAAATTACATTTCGCCGAATTCGGCACCTCATTTAAGTCCTCGGTTCACCCGTGCTCATGTATCAGCACACCATGCAGTTCGAAAGTTCGGTTCAGAGACGGTGCTATCACCAGGGTTCTAAATTAACTTTTTTGATCACCAGCCAATGTGGCTGGTAACTTTCTAAAGTTACCAGCCAATCAGAATATCCACTAGCCAAATTTTTTTCCGGTGAAAATAAGAGAAATTATGAGTGCCACTGAATGTATTTGATTATTTTATTAGAATTGCTGGCATGAAAAACACAAAGTACAATACAACAAAATATACACAGAAAGTGCAAACATTTAATTTCAAGTTTGGGATCTATCTATCTATCATTTGAATCGCATGTCTTCAGAGCTCTTCTTCTTCTTCAGAGGTGCCATCAGAATCTGAGCCACCCTCTGCTCCTTTTGTTCCATGTTTGCGCACAAAGTCAGACCTGCGTGAGCGCAAACTGTCAGCATGCCAGATGTCAATGGCTTTGGTTGGATCAAAGTCTTTGATGTCAGGTGAGCACAACTGGGTTTAAAGGAGGTCAGAGAGGGTCTCACCTTTTAGGCGTGAGTGCCAGTCACTCTTTACCTGCTTCATAGCACTGAACCCTCTTTCACAGTCAGCTGTAGTTGCAGGGATGGTGAGGAGAGCATCAAAAAGATCAAGGACATCAGAACACCGATGGCGCAGCATTCTGTTCACAGTAGGGATGGGACGATTACCGGTTTCACGATAAACCACGATAAAATGTACTGGCGGTTGGTAATATCGTGTAAAATTTAATTATCATTAAAACCGTGTTTGATTATCGCGATTTTAGATCCTGGTCAGCCAGCAACAGTCTGACGCAGGCGCAGCGCGCAATGTTATTTTTTTTATTCAAGAAGGAATTGCGGAAGGCAGTGACCGCGCTCGGGAGATTTTTCAGCCATTTAAAAGAACCAATTCTTAGGTGTGGTCATATTTAGGTTTTAACCCTCTGGAGTCTGAGCGGTTTTCTGGGCCCTGGAGGTGTTCTGACATGCTCTGACATTTGTGCTTTTTTCAGTTATTTATAAACATGTTAATGGCAAAGGTGTAAATTCACTCTATATAGCACAAACAGGGCTACCAAAATATCTGATCAACATGCATGTATATGTTTGAATTTTTAAGAGAATAATGTTTATGCGTGGTTATTGGAAAAAATTTAAATGAAAGTTGCAGAAATAAGACCACAAAACACATACTAAATATGGGTATATAAGACTTTTGACTAATGAATTTTGTAGCTTCGAGTTCTGGCTTAAAAATGATGTGAAAATCATCCTGCCTAATCATTCTCATAAAACAGTACATTGATTTGAACTTTCTAAAACAGTTTTTTTGTCAGAAGAGGTTTATGCATGGAAGGGGTGGCCCATCAATATTAATGAGATTCAGACCAGGGGTGTGACATACACTCTTCCAGTGGCTAATGGGCCATCAAGTGCCTGAACAAAGAAGAGGAGATTTAAAGGTTTTGTTTTTCAATCTGTTTTATTGTAATTCCTCTATATGTGGAGGAACTAAATGTTCTAAATTTGCTCTAAGCAAATCAAATGTGAGCAAAATAAATTAATCAGTCTGCGATACCAGCTCGCTTTTTTTTTAGCAGTGTAAAAGAAACTCATAAATACTCTGTTGACTTTGATTTTCCATAGGAGTTTCATACATCAATTGATTCTGTTAAATGTGTATTATTTTTGTGTATACTCACAATAAAAACAAAGTGTTGTGCTTTTCGCCAAATAAAGAAAAAATGAACACCAGTAGTCGCTGATGGAGCTGACTTTCACCATGGCCATGTAGAACAGCAACCCAATGTAACGGTACATCAACGATGCTGATATCTGTCCATTTATATTTGCAGCCCTTTACAGTTGCCTTGGCAGCTTGAGCATTTGTGTTGTGGCACAGAGTTGAGACAGCACTTTCTGAAAAAAATGTTTTGAATAGACTCATGGGCGAATGTGAGTCTACAGGGCTCAGTTGCGGTCCAGTTTCTCGTGCAGGACGGAATCGCACAGTCTGTGGAACCATGTCAACATCAGTCTCTGTTTTCCATGTCAGAGTGGACTGCCTGTTGCTTGCCTGCTGGTTAGCCTTGGCTCTCTTCGGGACAGGTGCTTGGACAAGTTCATTGTCACATCTGTCAAAAACAAAACAAAACACACTGTGAGTATACTGATAACACAATCAAAGACACTGTATTATTATCATTATCGATCACTAATGGCCATGGATAAAAAAAGACAACAGTTTTTGTAATATCACACAAGAATATGTACTTTTATATTATGATGATGTAAACAATTATATTTCATCTGTAAATATTACGTCTGTGGACTTACTCGGGAAGATTCTCCATCATACGGAGAACTGAACTGCGTGCCCCTTTGCGAGGTGCTGGAGAAGGAGAGCAAGCTGCAGCCATATTCCTAAAAAACAACAACAAAAAAAATATTTAGCATACATTATCCAAAGTAAACTGATGGGCAATTAATTGTTATGGATGCACAATCTATGTATATATCTGTTGATGGTCCATAGGACAGAGAAATATCACAGCGTCGCCGCGAGTATCTGTTGATGAGCCATAAAGACCGCACACATTTAGTGACGCACGCAATGAACGGATCGTTCGCGAACGACACATCACTACATTTCAAACATTTACACCTGTATTCACAAACATCTGTGCATAAGGTAGTATTGAAGCATGATAAGCAGTGTCATAGTCTAACCAAAACCATATATATATATATATATATATAATGTCTAGTATTTAGACAGTAGGCCTAGGCTATCACATAACGTTATTTTACCGGAGGCTGAAATATATTTAGACTAAATCACATTACACTTAAGCAGATATTCACAAATACGGTACATAAGACACACGGCAGTATTTTAGCACGATAATCAGTGTTATAAGCTAATCAAAACTGAGTGAAATATATTTAATATACAAATATGTTTAGAGAGTAATAGCCTATCACATTGAAAAAGTTTACACTTGAGCATATACGAATGTTAAGGGATATTGTCAAGTCAAGTCAAGTCATTTTCATTTATATAGCGCTTTTAACAATGTAGATTGTCTCAAAGCAGCTTTACAGAGATAAATGTATAATTTAACGTAAGATTGTTTTGGCTTTATAGCGGTTCTTTAATAAAGTTATTTTCCGGCTAAAGTTAGTTTTGATTGATTCGCTTCCGTCGCAACGATCATTTGTTTTTAAATTAGGGGCCGCCAAGACGACACCATTCTCTCTACACAGACTTTAAACGCGAACCTGTGAGAAACGCTGATGGCGTTCAGATGCGCATTAAGAACGGGTTCTATAGTTATGTGCGTTTGAATATATGTGTGCAGGTTTGGAATTCCCTACAAACCAAACCTAAACAAATTACTGGTGTTTCCTTATAGTTTTGATTCAGAATTTTATTTTATTTTATCAATTCGGGGTAGATACGCAAATTGAGTTTTCCCGACGACGCGTTATCTGTAGAGTGGGAAAGGGATCCTCCATAGGGAGAGACTAGTTGGCACTTCAGCACTGCGTTGACACCGGGTCCAGGCGAAGGTCCTTCATCAGATCTGGAAACGGCCTGGATCCGGCAGGCTGCGGGAAAACCTTGGGATAAACAAAGACACTAAAATTAGCGTAGATGCCATTCTTCTCATGATGTAACAAGTACATCAGGATTTATGGGAAGTGTTCCCGGTTCCAGCTGACCTAATCTATGCAGCCTAATATTGAATTATAGAAGTCTATAATGTATTATGTGAACGCTATGTCAAAGAGATGTGTCTTTAATCTAGATTTGAACTGACAGAGTGTGTCTGCTTCCCGGACAATGGTAGGAAGGCTGTTCCAAAGTTTTGGTGCTAAATAGGAAAAGGATCTACCGCCAGCAGTCGATTTAGATATTCTAGGTATTATCAACTGGCCGGAATTTTGAGATCGCAATAGACGTGAAGGAGTATAATGCGTTAAGAGCCTGCTCAAGTACTGCGGAGCTAAACCATTTAGTGCTTTGTAAGTAATCAGCAATATTTTAAAATTGATGCGATGTTTAATAGGGAGCCAGTGCAGTTTTGACAGAACCGGGCTAATATGGTCATACTTCCTGGTTCTGGTAAGAACTCGAGCTGCTGCGTTTTGAACTAGCTGTAGTTTGTTTATTAAGCGTGCAGGGCAACCACCCAGTAGAGCATTACAATAATCTAGCCTTGAGGTCATGAACGCATGGACTAATTGTTCCGCATTTGTCAATGAGAGCATATGACGTAATTTAGATATATTTTTAAGATGGAAAAATGCGGTTTTACAGATACTAGACACGTGACTTTCAAATGAAAGATTGGTATCAAAGAGCACACCCAGGTTCCTAACCGACGACGAAGACTTAACAGAGCAGCCATCAAGTGTTAGACAGTATTCTAGGTTATTACGTGAGGAAGTTTTTTGTCCAATAATTAGAATCTCTGTTTTTTCAGAATTTAGAAGTAGGAAATTACGAGTCATCCAATTTTTTATATCAGCTATGCATTCTGTTAATTTAGTGAATTGGTAAGTTTCGTTAGGTTTTGAAGAAATATAGAGCTGAGTATCGTCGGCATAACAGTGGAAGCTAATTCCATGCTTCCTAATGATATCTCCAAATGGCAGCATGTACAGAGTGAACAGCAGCGGTCCTAGTACTGAGCCCTGTGGTACGCCATACTGAACTTGTGATTGATAAGACATCTCTTCATTTACTGCTACAAACTGATAACGGTCAGATAAGTATGATTTAAACCATGCTAGTGCAATTCCACTAATGCCAACATAGTTTTCTAGTCTATTTAAAAGAATGTTGTGGTCAATGGTGTCAAACGCAGCACTAAGATCGAGTAACACTAATAGAGAGACACAACCACGATCGGATGATAAGAGCAAATCATTTGTTACTCTAACGAGAGCAGTCTCAGTACTATGGTATGGTCTAAATCCAGACTGAAAATCCTCGCAGATATCATTTCTTTCTAGAAAGGAACATAGTTGTGAAGATACTGCCTTTTCTAGTATCTTTGACAGAAAAGGTAGATTCGAGATCGGCCTGTAATTGACTAATTCTGAAGGATCAAGTTGCATTTTTTTAACAAGCGGTTTAATCATAGCCAGCTTAAAGTTTTTTGGTACGTATCCTAGAGACAAAGAGGAATTAATGATATTAAGAAGAGGATCTATGACCTCTGGAAGCATCTCTTTCAGTAGCTTAGTCGGTATAGGGTCTAACATACATGTTGTAGATTTAGATGATTTAACGAGTTTAGTAAATTCTTCCTCTCCTATAGCAATGAATGAATCAAATTTTTCCTCAGGGAGACTACAATGCACTGCCTGATGCGATACTGTAGTAGACGGTTGCATAGTTATAATTTTATCCCTGATATTATCAATCTTATAAGTGAAGAAGTTCATAAAGTCATTACTGCTGTGCTGCTTGGAACCTTCTGTGTTTGAAGCTTTCTTTTTCGTTAGTTTAGCCACTGTTTCAAATAAATACCTAGGATTATGTTTATTTTCTTCTAATAGGTTTGAAAAATAAGCAGATCTAGCAGCTTTTAAAGCCTCTCTGTAAGCAATCGAGCTCTCTTTCCATGAAATGCGAAATACCTCTAATTTTGTTTTCTTCCAGTTGCGCTCCATTTTTCTGGCTGCTCTCTTAAGGGCCCGAGTGTGCTCGTTGTACCACGGCGTTGGATTATTTTCTTTAATCTTCTTTAAGCGCAAAGGAGCAACTGTGTCTAAAGTGCTGGAAAAGAGAGAGTTAAAAGTTTCTGTTGCAATATCAAGTTTTTCTAAGCTATCCGGGATGCTGAGATGATGAAACTGATCAGGAAGATTATTAATAAAGCAATCTGTAGTAGCAGAAGTGATAGGGGATCGCTGATCGATTGCTCCTGTCTGCCTCGCTGCCTGCTGTGAGTGTGTTTGCTTCGGTGCTGTAAGCTCCGTCTTAGCCTCGTATTTCTTTGTTTTGAACCATCATTTACTACAATTTGTAGTTGTTTATACTAAATACAGCTTACCCAACATCTCAGATTGACATCGCTAGCTTCCGTTAACTTACTACTAACACAACACGCTAATTCGCTACTGCTAGCCTGTTAACGCGCCACCCGTGCGCTCAGCTGTTTTATTTATTTATTTTTCTCTCGCGCGCTCGCGCCTTTGAGTTCAAAAGCTCAGGTAAGTAATAATCAGTCAACAAACACGGTGAGTAATGTCTTGTCCTGTTATTGTCACCTGCACTTCATGTCACATGTTTAGCATAGACTTCTCTGTTGGCAATGTAGGATTTATATGTGATAAATGTAAGGAGACAGTTAGGCTGACAGAGAAGATTTCAGAATTAGAGACACGCATCCAAACTTTAATTGAGGATAGTAAGAGTGCTAGAGCTTTAGATACTATTTTGGATGCGCCTAGCATAGTGAACTCTTTACATGATTCGGTTCCAGCTGAAGTAGAGCCTGTGCAGCCGGGCAAATGGGTGACAGTGAGGGATCGCTCTAGTCGCGGATCAAAAAACCACTCTTCCGTTCCGATTACCACAACAAATCGATTTGCCCCGCTCAGTGAAACACCCACTGAGAATTCTGTTGATTGTGCCCTAGTAATTGGTGATTCGATCACACGGAACGTGAAAATAGAGACACCAGCGAACATAGTCACATGTTTGCCGGGAGCCAGAGCGCCTGACATCAAAGCAAATTTAAAAGTGCTGGCTAATGCTAATCGTAAATTCTCTAAGATCATTATTCATGTCGGCACTAATGATGTTCGACTCCGCCAGTCGGAGATCACCAAAATTAATATTAAAGAGGTGTGTGAACTTGCAAGTACGATGTCAGGCACTGTAATCTGCTCTGGCCCCCTTCCTGTTCGCAGGAGTGATGAGATAGTTAGTAGATTGTGTTCACTGAATCGCTGGCTGTCTGAGTGGTGTCCGTGTAATAATATAGAATTCATAGACAATTGGAAAAGTTTTTGGGGCAAACCTGACCTGTTGAAAAGAGATGGTATTCATCCCTCCTGGGATGGTGCTGCTCTTCTATCTAGTAATATGGCTCATAGTCTTAGAGCTCAAACATGACAAATTGGGCACCAGGTCAGGAAGCAGACAGACTGGCTAAACCAACCGTCTGCTAGCGGCCTCGCGTCACCCAGGTCAGATAAATCCTATCACATAGAGCCTCTTTCACCTAGCTATCATCATATAGAGACTGTGTCTGTTCCCCGATTTTGGAAATCCAAAAAATGTTTAAACCCATCTAAGGTTAAAAATTTAATTGATGTTCAACAAATAAAAAACAGCTATAATACAGATGAGCAAATGCTAAAGCTTGGGTTGCTGAATATTCGATCGCTTACTTCAAAAGCACTCATTGTTAATGATATGATTTCAGATAATAACCTAGATGTGCTGTGTTTGACAGAAACCTGGCTAAAACCAAGCGATTACATTACTTTAAATGAGTCCACCCCGCAAGATTACTGTTATAAACATGAACCTCGTCTTAAACGCAAAGGGGGTGGTGTTGCTGTAATTTATAGTAATATTTTCAAAACCACTAAGAAATCAAGTTTCGAATATAATTCTTTTGAAGTGTTAGTGCTTAATGTAAAAATATATAGTAAAAATGATAAATCACGTTTGAGATTTGTGCTGGCTACTGTATACAGGCCACCAGGGCACCATACAGACTTTATCAAAGAATTTGCGGACTTTCTATCAGAGTTAGTATTGGCTGCAGATAAAGTACTAATTGTTGGTGATTTTAATATACACATCGATAATGAAAAAGATGCATTGGGTTTGGCATTTAAAGACATTGTAAACTCAATTGGAGTTAGACAACACGTGTCAGGACCTACTCATCGTCGTAATCATACTCTAGATCTAATATTATCACATGGAATAGATGTTGATGCCGTTGAAATTCTGCAGCAGAGCGATGACATCTCAGATCATTATCTAGTCTCGTGTAAATTACACTTAGCCAAGGCTGCAAAGCCGACTATAGCCGATATTGTTATGCAATCTTTCATGTAAGATGCCAAAAGCTAGCCAACACTAGGAAGATATAGTCTGAATTATCAGAAAAATAATTATATAACAGTAAAACTTACTCCGAAATTGTGTCCTCGGCGGGATCAATTCGCTCTTCAAAATGCTGCCGTTCGTCGTCCGAGTCTTCATCTTCCTCTGAGGAAAAGGTGCATTCTTGATTCTTCCTCGCTGTCCAGAATCATCTGAAGGGCGTCTTTACCGGAGACGCGATGAACTATCAGTAAGTCTGATGAAGAAACTGTGTTTTTATGGCATTGATCGGGGGGCGTATGGGATGCATACTAGATCACCTAACTATTTACATGTGAATCGCGCCGGGGGCGGGGCGGCCGCAGCTGATTATAGAGATAATGAGGCAGAAGGAAAAACGGTACCTCTCCTTGCTTTCAAGCGGATTACATGAGTTGAAAACATTTGTTTTTTATATGAATTACTTCATTTAAAAGAAGAGATTTCAAGCTTCATAAAGACATTTATCACGTGTCTGTGTGAGAAGTATTCGCTGAGTTATGGTTCATTTTCGGACGCGTTTCAGAATGGACTGCACGGATAGAGAGAAGGCAGAACTCGCTTCGTGTTTATTTTTCTTTATTTGGCGAAAAGCACAACACTTTGTTTTTATTGTGAGTATACACAAAAATAATACACATTTAACAGAATCGATTGATGTATGAAACTCCTATGGAAAATCAAAGTCAACAGAGTATTTATGAGTTTCTTTTACACTGATAAAAAAAAAGCGAGCTGGTATTGCCGGCGATACCGCCGACCTCAGGGGGTTAACAAAAGTCCTGAGGGAAACTTAATCGAGGATGGTCACCCTGTCAGCAGAACATGCACAAGAAAAAGTCGCTGCAATAGGGGGAAACTTCAGATCTGCCGAGACGTCTTGTGTGACCATCACCCACTGTTGTATAGCGAACGCAAGGCAAGTTAACTTTGACCTCAATACCAACTACCAACAATACCAACTACGTCTGGGAAATAATTGGGCACAAAATGTTGTTTTAAGTTGAACTATTTTATACCAATCACTTGAAATAAACGTGAAGCTTCCGCAAAGAAAAGTTCGCAGCAAGTGGCTTAGCTAAAGACGAACGAACAAGTTCAAACAAGACTATTAAGAGTGACATTTAAGGGATAATAATTTATATTAATTATACACTTACACCAATTTTATTAATTTTTTTACCACATAATTACGGGGACATTGAATTGAGATTAATGTTTTAAATCTTACCCGTTTATAAATCCATTATGTACAGCGTACAAAACAAGATGATCACAACAATATTATTAAACTTAAACTCTGTAAACAATAAATCAACTCTGATTTAATTTTCAATACAATTAAAAACGTACTCGGTTACTTACATAACCTCGGTTCTCTCTAGAAGAGGGAACGAGTACTGCGTAAGATATCTTACGCTAGGGGAAAATCCTTTTCCACAAGATATTGAAGCCAAAAAATTATCCTTAATTTTGAATTAATGTAAAACGCGTTGCCAGCAGCATACAGACATAGGCGAGGCAGCTCGCGCGCCCATTGGCTGTTCTGCGGCAACTGGACGAGCCTATCGAGCGAGGCCTAGAGTGACGTCAGACCCAATGAGGGTGCTTCGTGCCCGCTGCGTCACATCCCGCCGAAACGGGCGTGGCTTAGGCCTATAAATACAGCTCGCAGGCTACAGATATCTGTTTTTTTTCATAGTCGAAGCAACCAGAGCGTGTGCATGCACAGCAAGGTACGCAGTACTCGTTCCCTCTTCTAGAGAGAACCGAGGTTACGTAAGTAACCGAGTACGTTCTCTTACGAGAGGTCTCTAGTACTGCGTAAGATATCTTACGCTAGGGGACCCAATGTAAAACGCCGTGCGTGCTGGGATCTGGCACCATAGACCCAAGGGTAAAAACCCGGGGTTCATATAGTACATAATCACCCAGGGGCCCACAGGGAGTCCGGGAAGAGGGAGGGGCAGGGCCACACTCTTCCACAAATAGCAGCGCCATAGGACGCAGGGTATATCATACAGACAGGGCGGGGTACGGCCTGAACTGATGGGAAAATGACGGGTCTTAAACAGTTTGCCCATATCATACTCAGTCAGTAAGTGAGCTTGTGCTCAAAGACACAGCATTCTGAACCTGATGGCATCAGTTACAGAAAGATGCTGGCCATTTAGACCGACAGCAGCCTGGCCTGTAGGGCGGGAACCTCTAGGTTGTAAAACCTTATAAATGTAGACGGGGAGGCCCAGCCTGCCGCCATACATATATCTTGCAAGGCAATCCCACTTGACCAGGCCCACGATGAAGCCATGCTTCTCGTGGAGTGCGCTCTGACACCCAACGGGCATTGCCTACCCTTGGAGGTGTACGCCAGCGCAATGGCGTAAGCTATCCATCTGGATAGACTCTGTTTCGATACGGCTAGTCCCTTAGAATGCCCACTGAACGAAACAAAAAGCTGCTCTGTCTGTCTAAAGACAGACGAGCGAGACACATAAGCTCTTAATGCCCTAACTGGGCAAAGGAAGCTCGCGTCTCCTTCCTCGTCAAGGGCCGGTAGGGCTGACAGGGAAATGACCTGTGCCCTAAACGGTGTGTTGAGGGATTTTGGAACATAACCGTGCTTAGGTTTGAGTATAACTCTTGAGTGATTAGGCCCAAACTCCATGCACGTCGCGCTTACTGAGAGCGCGTGTAAGTCCCCTATGCGCTTCACCGAAGTCTTTTTCTTGAAAGACAGGTGTTTGAAGTCAATCGTCTGCAAAGACTCAAACGGGTGACCTTTCATGGCTTCCAGCACCGTAGAAAGGTCCCAAACAGGGACTGAGGGAGGTCTGGGAGGATTCAGCCTCTTAGCTCCTCTAAGGAAGCGGATGACTAAATCGTTCCTTCCTATGGACTGACCCAGCGTCAATCTCGAGGACGCTGCTATAGCCGCCACATAGACTTTGAGCGTGGAAGGAGTCCTGCCCCTATCCAACAGCTCCTGTAGGAAGGAGAGAACCTACGTGACCCCACAGTCTGTGGGTGACACGCCATGAGCTGTGCACCACCCCAAAAACACTGACCACTTTGAGGAATAGAGACGTCTTGTAGACGGAGCTCTGGCCTGCGTGATCGTGTTTAACACTCCCTTTGGGAGATCAGCGGGTATCCGTTGATGGCCCAAACATGAAGGGACCACAGCTCTGGGTGGGGATGCCAAATCGAGCCGTTGGCCTGAGAGAGAAGGTCTCTTCTCAGTGGCACTGGCCACGGGGCAGTGCTTGCTAGCTGCATCAGAACTGGGAACCAGGGTTGGTTTTTCCAGAACGGTGCCACTAGTAGCACTGAGCATCCTTCTTCCCTGATCCGCTCTATCACCTGAGGCAGGAGAGAGACGGGGGGAAAAGCATAGAGCGGGCGCTGAGGCCGCATCTGACCCAACGCGTCCTTGCTCTTGGAGAAAAATTCCAGACAGTGAGCATTTTCCTGAGACGCAAACAGGTCTACTTCCGCTCTGCCGAATTTGTGGGTGTAGAGACCACTCGCCTGTCGGAACCTTGTTCCTGGACAGTATGTCTGGCCCTACTGTCTGGCACGTGCGCTGCTCTGAGTGAGAGCAGGTTGCGCTGAGCCCACACCAGGAGGCGTTTCGCTAGCCTGTACAGGTTCTGTGACCTGAGGCCGCCCTGGCGGTTTATGTAGGACACCACAGACACGTTGTCCGAGCGGACCAGGACGTGGTGTCCCTTTATTTGGGACAAAAACGCGTCAGCGCGTTGTCTACTGCCAGCATTTCGAGGCAGTTTATGTGCAGGAGCTTCTGCCGTTCTGACAATTGGCCAAAGAACGGTCTGCTCTCGAGCAGCGCTCCCCATCCCGAGGCGCTCCCCATGCGTCTGTAGACACCACCCTCACGCTCGAGGAAGTCCCCACGCTTACACCTGATTGGTACCAGTCGTTTGCTTTCCAAGGTTTCAGAGCTGCAAGGCATTTCTGATTGATCTTGAGACGAAACAGACCGGAGGACCACGCTCTGTGTGGAACTCGTGCTTTCAGCCAGAACTGCAGTGGGCGCATACGGAGCAAGCCCAACTGAAGAACTGATGATGCTGCGGCCATCAGACCCAGCATCCTCTGAAACTTTTTGAGCGGGACAGAAGCGCCGCAGCGGAAAGAGCTCGCCGCGCGCTGAGTGTCCAGCATGCGCTGTGGTGATAGTCGCGCTATCATAGACAGCGAGTCCAGCTCTGTGCCCAGAAAAGATATTATCTGTCTGGGGGTCAGAGAACTCTTTTCCCAATTCACTCTGAGACCCAAATTCTCGAGGTGATCGAGTAAAATGGTCCTGTGCTCTACGAGCTCTGAGCGAGATTGAGCTAGAATCAGCCAATCGTCCAGATAGTTCAATACTCGCATGCCCTCAAGTTTGAGGGGTGCGAGTGCTGCGTCCATGCACATCATAAATGTACGGGGTGCTAGGGACAGACCGAACGGCAGGACTGTGTACTGATATGCCTGGCCCTCGAAGGCGAATCTCAAAAATCACCTGTGACGTGACGCTATCTGTATTTGAAAATACGCTTCCTTCAGATCTATTGACACAAACCAGTCCCCTCGGCGAATCTGCGCGAGGATTTTTCTGGTTGTGAGCATTCTGAACTGTCGCTTAGCAAGCACTCTGTTCAGCTGCCTTAGATCTAGTATGGGTCTGAGACCCCTGTCTTTTTTCGGTACCAGGAAGTATCTGCTGTATAGCCCCCCTTCGCTTTGTGCTTGAGATAAAGGCTCTATGGCCCCTTTGCTCAACAGTTTCTGGATTTCGGCTCGAAGTAGATGTGCTACTTCTGTCTTCACCGTGGTTTCGGCGCACGTCGCATAGCGACGAGGGAGCCGGCGAAACTGTAGCGAATAGCCTCTTTTTATAATGCTTAGCACCCATTTCGAAACCCCGGGTAGTCTTGCCCATGCATCTGCACGAATGGCTAGGGGTTGAATACGAACCCCTACTGCTCGCTCAACGAGAGAGGGGCTTCGGTGTGCTGTAACATAAGCGTCGCGCTCATGGCATTCGATGCAGGGGGCGCGCCGATAACAGCGGGCAGATTGCTCGACTCCTCTGTGGTGGTGAACCGAGAGGGGGAGGGCTGGGCGAGTCCCGTAGGAACTGTCATGTCTATGTGTGTATGTGGGTGCGGGATAGCGGGCACATTTACAACACTGAGAGCATTTTTCGCCTGAGCAGAGCGAATGCATGCTGGTTTCGTTTTTACAGAAACCGTGAGACATGTGGGAAGTAGTGTTTGTGAGCACTGGGTAGTGGGCACGTTTACTACTTTTAATGCGCAATCGATTTGAGTCGATTTTATGTGCGCGAGCCCTGTGTGAAGGGCTGTGCTTGTGTGTAGGGATGGGCACTGGGTAGTGGGCATTTTGTTTACACATATAACACCATCGGCCGTGGCCGGGACACCAGAAAATACACTCTTTTTGAGATTTATCTGGGAAGCCGTGAAAACGGCATTTGTGTGCAGGCAAGTGGGCAGTGTAACCGGCTTGTTGACTGCGAAATACACTGGACCAGTCACATTTGTTGGAACTGGACGAGCGAAAAGCTTCGGTGGAAGTCCGGCCGCAGCGGGACTTGTACACCGTCGTTTTCCTAGGCGTGCTAGGACGACTTCGGGGCCTCGGGCTTCACCACAATCCTAGGCCGCGGGCCACGCGGGGTGGCGGCTGGATGAGCGAGAGCGCGGTCTCGCGCTTCGGGCCTGTCGGCGCTGTGAAGTGGCGGTGGCTGATAGAGGCTGAGGCAGTGAGCTCTGAGCGGACGGTTTCGCACGGCCTGCTGCAGAACTGGAGCTCTTCGGCAGGAAGTGCTTCATGGCCTGTGACGCTTTCTGTACCTCTGCGAATCGTTCTGCGAAATCCTTGACGGAAGATCCAAAGAGGCCAACGGGAGAAAGCGGAGCGTCGAGGAACGCGGCGCGCTCGGACTCAGACATCTCAGATAGTGTTAGCCACAGGTGTCTCTCAGTCACGGTGAGAGAGGCCATGCTTCGTCCTATGGCCTGTGCAGCAGATTTAGTAGCGCGGAGAGCTAGGTCCGTAGCACTACGTAAATCCGGCACGCAGATTGCATCTGGTCCTTTCTCATCCAGTTTTCGGAGGAGATCGGCCTGAAAAATCTGCAGGGTAGCCATAGTGTGAAGCGCTGACGCGACCTGCCCCGCAGCGGAGAAAGCGCGACGGAGCAGGGTTGACGTCGTGCGGCAGGCTTTTGAGGGTAGAGCCAGCTTAGCGCGCCGTCCAGCAGAGGGCGGGGATAAGTGGGCTGCTATCGCTTCTTCGACCGGCGGCAGTGAATGGTATCCTCTGTTTTTAGCATCGTCAACAGCGGAGAATGCTAATAAAACAGAAGAGCGCATTCTGGCAGAATAGGGGGCGCTCCAAGACTTAGCGACTTCTTCGTGAAGCTCAGGAAGAAAAGGCGCTGGTTTGGACGCAGGCGAAACTCGCTCCCCGGGCAGAAAGTACCCATCCAGCCGGTTGTGAGCAGGCTGCTCAGGCGTAGACCACTCAAGGCCGAGGCTCGCCGCGGCCTGTGCGAGTACGCGCATGAGCTCCGTCTCAATGCTCGCTCTTTTACCCGACGAAGCGCGGGCAGGGGGCGCGAGGTCCTCAGAGCTCGCCCAATCCTCACTGCCTGACGCCAGGATAGAGCAGGAATCCTCTTCTCCCCGCAGGACTTCATCGTCAGCTTCGTTGACGGAAGCGGCGGCAGACCGCGGCCGCTGTGCGTCAGGAAGAGAAGTTAATGAAGCCGGTGAAGCAGGCGGGCGAACCGGCGAGCTTTGGTGGCTGGGAGAAGGTTCCGGGACCCGCTGAGCACGGTGCTTTTTACGGCGCGGTAACACAGCGGGCGGGGGTGCAGCCTCGGTGAAAAGTGCCAGGCGAGTCCTCAGAGTCGCCAGCGGCATCAGCTCGCAGTGATGGCAGCCGCCATCAGCGAGCGCGAGGGCTGCATGATCCTCACCCAGGCAGGAAGCGCAGATCACGTGGCGGTCCCCGTCGCTGAGTGTGGCTCTGCACGAGCCGCAGGAAGGCATCTTTAGAAAGACGCTAGCTCTTTTAGATAATGTGTGTCGCGGTGGCGAACACACACACACAATCACAGAGAATGAAGGATATTAGCGCCGGATAGCGCAGCAGGAAAGTGATGAAGGCGGCGCGACCAGCGACTTCAGACTCCTCCCGCTGAAATGCCTCTTCAGACGGCGCGGCTTCTTCTCCGGATCCAGCGTTGCGTGTGCTTCGCTTGAAGGATGAAAAAATCAGATATCTGTAGCCTGCGAGCTGTATTTATAGGCCTAAGCCACGCCCGTTTCGGCGGGATGTGACGCAGCGGGCGCGAAGCACCCTCATTGGGTCTGACGTCACTCTAGGCCTCGCTCGATAGGCTCGTGCAGTTGCCGCAGAACAGCCAATGGGCGCGCGAGCTGCCTCGCCTATGTCTGTATGCTGCTGGCAACGCGTTTTACATTAATTCAAAATTAAGGATCATTTTTTGACTTCAATATCTCGTGAAAAGGATTTTCCCCTAGCGTAAGATATCTTACGCAGTACGAGAGACCTCTCGTAAGAGAACGGAGACGCAAGACGCAAGTTGTATTTGAATGAAACGAGAGAGTGCGTCCATTTTGATAACTTACATGGTGTAACGTCTGTCAGAGAGTTTGAAGTCTGCCCAGATTAAGAATACAAGACAGTGCAAATGAACTGGTAGTTCCACGAGACTTTTATAGATGTTTTCTCTCAGTTAAGAGTGAAAAGAGTGCAAAGAAAAAGAAAAGGGAAAAGAAAACACTCTAAAACACGCCAACTTACAAATCAAAGTGGAAGTAAACACATTATAAAACAACGGTCAGCAGTAGAGCGGTCATCTTCCTCTTTGCGCGAGCAATCTCACTCTCACTGTGCGTGCGCGCTCACATAAAAACAGCATGCATACAATAACGTACGCCATAGAAGAAGTTATCTTAAAGGCACATCCACATTCATGTCATGAACACTGCTTAACACTAGGCGGCCGTTACAATGGATGTTATAATCCATGTTATATTATATATAGCGGTGTTATAATGCGTTGCTATTGACGACCGTCATTATAAGAAAGTAAAAAGTGCATAGAACTGCTTGTTTTATTTGTTGTTTGTTGATTTTCAAATATAAAACTTGTTGAAATGTCTTCAGTGTGAGCATCAACTCTTTTTGAACACTTTCATCTCATTTTAACAAAACCGTGATAATATTGATAATTGCGATAATTTTGGTCATTATAATCGTGATATAAAATTTTCATACCGTCCCATCCCTAGTTCACAGTAGGCCAGGTCTTCTCAAAGGTTCCTGTAGCAGGGTGAGACCGACAATATGCATTATGCATTTGCAAACAATTATACATTTTCAAATGCAACTTTAGTTAATAAAAGATGGCATTCAAATTTGGATTGTGCCTTTAACAAATTATATTTACTCTGATTCCTGATAAACAAAATAAAACTGTTTTACAATATTAGACATTTCTATAGAGCTTGGGAACTTTTCAAGAACTTGTTTAAAAATGCTACTGATAAGGTACATCAGTGTGAATTTTTTTTTTCCTCAAACATCATTCTCCAAGTACCTTGGCTGAATCCTGCTGTGTACAGTTCAGTCTTGAGAATTGTCCATTGATCAGGGATCAACTCCACATCCACTCCAGCAGACAGTAAAAGAGGTCGGAAGTGACTGATGAGTTTGTTTACCTCTTCATCACCAAAATCTGAGAACAATGGGGAAAACATTAATATAATGTTAAGCAGTTGTCTTAAAACATAAAATGCGTAAAGATTTGTTCATTACATTTGAATTGCTAACCTGCACTCGTGTCTGCCCCTGGCCAGCACTGGAAACTGGTCAGCCGCATAGCCTGCAGGACACCACTGTTCACATCACTAAATCTAGCAGTGATGCACCGGCACAGAGAATCGATGAGCTCATTCTTTGCCTTGTCATGCTGGTCGGCATCAGTAGGCTTCAGGAGGACTCCCTCATAGGTGTCTGTGTCCAGCACTGCTCTCAGCTTAGGCCCAGGTCTACAGTTGTGCAGAGATAGATGGATGAGCACCTTTTTAATTATTTTTTATTTATACTGAGATGAAAACACACCAACACAACCTAAAATCAAATCATAAATTGTAGGATATATAATACATACCTTGACTTGTACTTTTCTATGACAGCCTGAGTGGAGGAAAGGCAGCTCTGAGCTTCAGCCAGGGTTGACACTGACCTCTGCAGTGACTTGGATAGGTCGCTCAGTTGATAGATGGTGTCATGGAGAAAGCAGCAAAACCTGAGCACTCCACCATCCTTGCCTATGTTGAGGAACCCCTTGGCTTTGGCCCTCAGAACAGCATTGATGTTCGTGGCCTCCTGGGACTACAAACAAAACAACTGCATTATATCAGACAGCATTTAACACTGATGAAGAGAAAAAGAAAACAAACATTAAATAATCCATCTACACTGCTGGTTTTAGTAGGCTATACATTAACATACCTTCTCCTCTAAGTGGTGTACAATGCTGGCATATCCCCTGAGAAAATGGTCAAGTGCTTTGAAGAGATGTGGTAGCCACCGGGTTCCACCTACTCTGGTTGGCATCAAAGCCTTCATGTTGAGCTCCCTGAAGTGTTGCTTTAGGCTGGCCCTATTCACTCCACTCTTATGATATAAGGTGTAGAGTCCACTCAACAGGTCCTCAACTTTCCTGGCCATCACATTTTTCCTTATTCCGTCTGAAAAGGCAAGCTCTAGCTTATGGGCCATGCAGTGGATCCCCAGAACATTTGGTCTGTCTGCACGCAGTTTTGTAACTACACCATTTTTTACCCCTGTCATTACAGATGCTCCATCTGTGGTGATTGCAACTAGCTTGTCCTTCCAATCAGTGCTGACTCCATTTTCCATTATACTGCACACTGCTTCAGCTATATTTGTAGCATCTGGCTTTGAGACAGCTTTTACCCCGACAAAATCAACTTTGACCTTCCCCTCACTGGCACTCCTGATGTAGACCATTTCTTCTTCCATCACTGCACTGTCCAGGGATCCATCTGACATGACCGAGATGAACTTGTCATCTGATAATAATCTTTCCCTCATCTTTCTTCTCTCATCCTCTGCTATGTAGTATATGAACTCTTTTGCCTGGTAGTCATTTGTGTATGTCTCTCCTATCTTCAAGCCTTTCTTCCTGTCCACCCTTAAATTAATTTTCGTGTAAAACCACTGTTAGCGCCTACAATACAGTACATTTCAGAGAGATTGTTTATTTCTTTTTGAAACCCCCAAACGTAAAGTTTCATCTGTGTCTATGGAAGCACTTTTAATCGCACTTTAAATGCACTGTTTCTGAAACATGTAAATAGTAACGTTAATTCACTTACTCACACATCCATGTGAAGTCGGTGAAAGGCCTGCCCTTCTTTCCGATGGCGTGAGCATTTCGAAAAAGTAGCTGCATCTTCTCCAACTCAGACGTCTTCAATAAAGCGAGGCTTCTCCCAGCAAGGCTCTCTTCAATACGACCTGTCTTGGCAGTTTTAATCCTTAGGCTCTCCTGATGACTTCGGGAACTCTCATGGTCCTTTACTGCCTCTACTTTAAAATTATTAGATCCTACTACGAAATTGTTTGTTTTGTTTTTTTCTTTTGCGTACATGCGGCAATCCTTGACAATACATGACGACATTATTGTGATCAAACACTAGCCATTCACGACCCGTCAGCCATTTGGCATTACATTTTCTTTTCTTAGTTTCTCTGTCGATACCCTCCTCATCCCCTGCCTCGTTCCTCTTCTCGCTCCCAGAAGTCTGTCCCAACCACCGCCGCATTTCCTTTAATATTAACCTAACGTACTTTACTAGCCAACTCCGTTCGTCTTATTTCTTGTGTTTTCACAATGCCTCATGCATCACCGGCCAAACTGGCTAGTAAGTATTTATTAACAATCTGTTAATTTAGAACCCTGGCTATCACGCATGTGCAGTCTCTCCAGCTCATCGGTTCTCCGTATCGAACGTGTCTGAAAGAAACAGTTCTCGGTTCTGTACTGGTGATTCGAGAACTGATATCCAACTACCAGTTCTTGACTCGAGAACCGTTGCACAGGCCTGTGTGTGCTGAGCTGAGAACTGCTGATACCTTATAGACCTTATGTGCCAGATAAACGAGGGTGTCGCCATGTTTAGAATATTGTCTTTTAACTTCCGTTTTTGTGGTTGTTCTGTATATTTATATGGCATTGCTGTCCAGGAGTAATTAGCTTTTGAAGTGGATTTACTTAAAGTCGGCATGAAACGGAAGTTGAGATTGTAATTGTTTCCTTGTTGTAACATATATCCGAGTGAAACGGCTTCTGAAATTAGAAAAAAATGTAGGGCGGGGCTTTGATTTCGTCCTTCGGGAATTGATTTGATCGTTGGAGGTTGGGCGTTGCAAACAAAATGGAGGCAGATTTGAATGGCAGTTTACATTCAGTTGTGGAGGATTTCACCCCCGGCAGCCGCCATTGGCTAACAAGCCTTCACCTGCTGTTAGCATTCCATTGACTCCCATTCATTTTAGTGTCACTTTGACACTTGTTATGGCCCTGTAGAAACAATTTTTGTAAAAGTAGGCGAACGATTGTGTCATAATCACGCGACTCTCTGGAAATTACCGTATAGACAGGAGGAGAAGCTCGCAATCAATCGGGGGACGTGGAGGCATAAAGTCCGATAAAGTCAAGGGAGAAGCCCATAGAGAGTCATGACGTTGCTCCTGCTCCTAGCTCATGGACAGCTCCTACTCACACTCTCCGTCTCTGCAAGATTCGGAAGGGAATGATTCAGATTTCGCTTGGCACAGCTACTAGAAGACTTACAACGGTCAGGCAGGTTGCTCACGTCACACCCACGTCATCAAGCTCAGTGTGAGTCTGCGCAGTATGCTCAGCCATCAGGAAGTGAGTGCTTCTAATTTGCTTCACTTCCCTCCGTTAAACCTATGGGGTCGCTGTGTCCAGTTTATATACTGTCTATGAGGATTTCTCTCCACCGGACTCCCCACCGTTACCCTCCCATGAAGGATTTTTTTTTGAGGAGCCCGGCGACGAGCAGCTAAATTTTCGGGCAGGAATCAGCCCATATTTATATGAGCCTCCTGCGAACCAAGATGAGTCAAGTCAAGTTATCAGTCAAGTTCACCCTCGAGAGCATCTCGATAGCCGCACCCTCATCGGTTCTGGCCGCACCCTTTCGCCATGGCACGTGACCGAAAGAGAAGAGAGGTCGTTTCGAGGGGGGAGGGAAGGGTAATGTATTTGATTAAAGATTATAAGGGTACATGAATAAAAAAAAAAAATGAAGTGCACAGATAAATCATTTATAATAAACACTACAATATTACATATAAAAAGAAGATTTGTCAAATTTGACTTCATGCCGACTTTAATGTAAAGTTAACGAAAAGGACTGTGATGTTTAAAGCAGTTGACTTAACAAAAGTCAGTCGACCGGGAATATTTTAAAATGAGCCGTTTATCAATAAACACGCAGAATCGCTGTGAAAATACAGACCGGAAATCAAAAGACAATGAACACAGCGCTGAAAAGGGGCGGGGCTACATAAGGTCTATACAGTCGACAAAACTAAGTCGATGCATGTCTCCAGTATGTTTAATACTGATTAAGTATTAATCAAGGTTTTGATTAAGACATTATAAACATTTACTTTGCAACCCTTAAAACCTTGGCAAGAGTTTACGTTAAGGGTGTAAATCAGACAGTTCATCACGATACGATACGATATCGATTCTCTCAGCCAGCGATGCGATATTTGCCAATACCTCAAAAAATTCTGCGATACGATTCGATTCAGGGCTTTATCGATCAATTAATCGATATTTAGATATTATGTTCACACAACCAGTTACGTTTTTATTAACTCACAAATGCAACCAAAATATATAAGATGAACGTTTAATTAAACTCTTTGAAAATTGCACACCCTCTCCCAATTGGGACATTTACAACAGAAGAGGTAATTTGCAAGTACTCCGTTCTTGTTCATTTTCATGTATCATGTTTTTTTTATTATTATTGTGCATTCCAAGTAATATCAATCAAACTGCAGCTGGGTTGTTTTGATTAATAATAATAATAACTTAAAAAATACAGGTAAATTACAAAATTAAAGTTAATTGAAAGTATGCTTTAATATGTTAAAAATATATTTATTTTTTCAGCAGAGCAAGATACATTCACATTTCATCTTTCTGAGTCAAACAAAACCAAGTAATTGCTATGATAAATAATACAACACTCGGTTAATCTTTGTAACGTTAATCTCCTCAGCTGACACAGACACCTGACAAACTTTGTTGTTGTGATTAACATACAAGCTTTTCCCTCACCACTAAACGAGCTGCTTTAGTAAGATTCCGTGAAAATGTTTCAGCTTTTATGTTCTTTTTACGCCCCAAAGAAGATATCACGGGTTCATCAAGTTCATTGAAAATATCCATCCTCGATAGCTCTTTGACGAAACTCCTCTTAGCCAGTGCGTCTTTTCAAAGGCCTCGTTTACACTGCAGGTCTTGATGGCCAATTCTGATTTGTTGCCTATATCCGATTTTTTTGTCCGTCCGTTTACACCACATGTGTCAAACTCAAGGCCCGCGGGCCTAATCCGGTCCGCCACATTATTTTATATGGCCCGCGAGAGCATATGGGTGTCTTAAAATTAGGGATGCAACGAAATTTAGGCTGCCGAAATTTTTCGGCCGAAAATAACATTTTCGTTTTCTGGCCGAAAGATACTAAAAAGCCCCCGCGCCCCTCCGTGTTCGGCGATGGTTTGACTCTGGCTCAGCGTGATTTATGACTTTGCGTGCGAGTCCGCTTCCGTCCGAAGATGCATAACTTAGAAGCGCGTTCCGCTGTGTGTGTGCGCTGTGCTCTCCGCTCCGTGTTCACAGCGCGTTCTGCTCAATGTTCCGTAAGCAACCTCCGTGTGTGTGTGTGTATATGTTTGTTTTGCGAGCTCTGTTCAAGCTCACCGGAAAGGCAAAGTCCGCTAAAAAAAAACGTGCCGACATGAAATTTCTCTGTTTCTTTTGCAATAGCACTACTGTGCTGTAACATGGTGTGTATAGCCGTGCTGGGCAACACTGGTAAAATTACACGAATCACGATCCTCTCGTTCACTGGTCCTCTCCCTGCTCTGCTCATGCTCTGATAAAAATAGCTTTGTAGGACTATACTTTATTTTGACAATTGGTCGAAAAATAAATCTGTTAAATCTGATTCTGCTGCATAGAACTGATTGAAGAATAATATATTGATATTTTATATTATTTTAATATAATAATATATTTATTTAAATATATTACATAATATTTAATATAATATGTACCAGTATTATCCTTTTCACCATTTATATCACTCCGCTTGTCTGTGTTTGCGCCACTTGCATCATTAAGCCAGTAGGTGGCGACAAGTGACTGTCTTTATGAGTGAACAATTGAACTTTAAACTGATAAGTGCCAAAAACATTGATTAATTCAGACCAATCTTTAATGGTAATATAAATTGCTCATTTGCCTCTGGACACAAAAAGATTGCACTGGTTTTTGATTGAAATGTAACATCTATGCAAAATAATCCTTGAAAGATTTCTCATTTAAGGCCATTCCTGTTTGGAATATGTGATTGTGTATTGTCAACAATAAGCAGAAACATTCTGCATTTCCATTTTGTAGTGTGGATCATTCATTGCAATATTTATCCTCATTCTCATTTTTAAGAATCTGTTATCTTGACAAATAATTTATGCTACTGCCCACTGACATGCTTTTAAAGCTATTTTATCCAAATTTTTTGGCCTTTAAACACCTTAAAATGCACATGTAGGTCAGAGAAATCCAAATTTTATCTGGGGAGCATGTCCCCGAACCCCCCTAACTACCTCACATTTAAATACGCATGACTGTGTGGTAATGTGTGCTGGAGTGGCTACAGTGCCAAGGCTGAATTTTTGAGCCAGTTTGCCCCTGCATATATACAATAATAAATTATTCTCTGTATCAAATCATTATTACCCAGCCCCTGATGTTTCGGCCTCATCCCCTGATGTTTTTAAAACCTAGAAACACCCCTGCAAATGCATATACAATATTTGTAACTTAAGTAATAATCAAATAAAGAGACAATATATTAACATTTTAAAAGTCTTACAGTTACAACCGGCCCTTTGAGGGCAGCCATAATGCTGAAGTGGCCCTCAGTGAAAATGAGTTTGACACCCCTGGTTTACACGGTCTGTCAATTGTGACCCATATCCGATTCATGTGTTTACACTTGCCATACTAACATCACGCATGTTTAAAGGGTTAAATTATCTTGCACAGATGGACAAATGCAAAATATGATTGAGCTCTGCAATATATGCGAAGTTCGCCAAACAACACCATGATTATGAGGCGGAGGAGGACAAAAAGTGCTTTCTTTAATTGCAAATGTTTTTTGAGTATTTCATTTGTGATGGTAAAGCATGTACTCACTATGCTCCTAATTACAAGAAGAGAGAAACACTGCTCTAAAACTGGGTGTGTGACAGGCTGTGGAATGGGGTTTGGTCGAGGACAATATTTCAGTCAAAAGATTCTTTTTGCTTTAACTCCCAACGGCTGATAACGATCAGTGCCAGATCAATCGCACCCTTACTTTCAGCATTCTTGCCTTTTTGGCCGGCCTTTCTTTTTCAGCTGTCATGAGCAGCTGACATGAATGTCTTATGATTGTGTTGCTATGCTTTTCTAAACAATTTGCTAAATTATGACCTCCTTTGTTTCCATATAATAATAGATTCTTTGCACACACAATCTTGGGCATAAAAGATTATCTTTTTTTTTTTTTTTAATGATGTTATAGTGCTATTCAAATGTCATTTAGTTAAACTATTCAGCTTAACAGGGTCAGTATGTGTAACTCTAATCAAAATAATGAGATACCAAATTTCTAAATAAAAAGTTTTAGTTATTTATAATTATTATTTTGCATTAAAGAGTAAATCGAGTCTATCAAATAAAAATGAAATAAAATAAGGTTAGGTGAAGTGTCCGGTTAATTTAATCAGCAGTGTGCATATCTAAGGACTGGCGGAAGCGTATTGTGGCAGGCTTTAACAAGGAGCAGTGGGTCCGACATTTTTGGATGAGCAAGCCAACCTTTGATATGTTGTGTCAACGTTTGTCACACATTCCTCTCCTACGACGACACATAGTTTCGTCAGGCCATCCGTCCTTTTGCAGAAGCGCTTTGGGGTTTCTCTCGTCATTAAACTGCGAAGACGTTGCCTAATGCCTCAGAAAATATGATCTGCGTGTTTACATGACAGCTGCATCGGCACATATCCGATTTATATCTGATTTATTTCCACACATGAACGAGGCCTGAAACCGATCTGGAAATATCCGAATGCATGCGTTTTTTTCCTGTTAACACTGTCATAGAACACGTCCGATCTGTGTCACATATGAGCAAAAAATCGGAATTGGGTCACATTTCACTGACAGTGTAAACGAGTGACATCTGACCTGAATACTGCGCGCTGAGCCGCTAAAACGGACTTATCGTGTTGTGTTTACCAACAAGGGTGCGACTGCGTGTCTGTTTCTGCTGTAAAACATGAACTCGCGATGACAGTCGACAATACCGGCTTTTGTGAAAAAACTTGTTTAGGGTTCAGTCAGTCTATTTCAGATGAGGAGATTAACGTTATAAAGACACACCGGCAGACAGTGTGGTTGGTGACTAAACGAAAATGTGCGCTTTGGCGGAAGGATGTTATGTGAGAATGTGGGGAGTGTCAAAATAAAGGTGTATATCGATATTTTATGTGTGGAATCGCTGCATCGTATCGTTAGACGTTATATTGATGCACCGATCCATGTCAATGTATCGTTACACCCCTAATTTACGTCAAAAATTTATATCAACTTACTTATAAATTCAATGAGCTGTCCCTGAAAACAGTGTTTTAGTATAATAATAAATGTTTATTTTTACAATTCATTCATTGTGTTTCCAATTTTTAAAATAATACAGTGAAAAGACAGTATGTGATAAACATGTTTGCATCGTCCTTCGGATGAGACGTTAAACCGAGGTCCTGACTCTCTGTGGTCATTAAAAATCCCAGGATGTCCTTCGAAAAAGAGTAGGGGTGTAACCCCGGCATCCTGGCCAAATCTGCCCCTTGGCCTCTGTCTATCATGGCCTCCTAATCATCCCCATATACTGATTGGCTTCATCACTGTCTCCTCTCCACCAGTAAGCTGGTGTGTGGTGGGCGTTCTGGCGCAATATGGCTGCCGTCGCATCATCCAGGTGGATGCTGCACATTGGTGGTGGTTGAGGAGATTCCCCCTTCCTTGTAAAGCGCTTTGAGTGCCTAGAAAAGCGCTATATAAATGTAACGAATTATTATTATTGCAACATGTTTTATTTTGTTACACTTATTGATGTTCAACAAAATACTTTAGAAACATGCATTTCGTCCCTCTGAAAAAATTGCATGCATGCTCAGCTCATCAACTCATCAGGTTCTCAGGGTGTCGAATATGTCTGAAATAAACAGTTCTCGGTCCTGTACTGGTGATCCGAGAACCGCTGTAACTGTACGTTCGGTAGTGCGCGCATGCTCAGTATCAGCTGCTCGTGCTCATCACTTCTCTCAGCACAACATGTCTCAGCTCAGTGAACTGTTGGATTTACTGGAGTAACATTTAGGCCTACTCCGGATATTGGTTTATTTCGAGTCGAAGGGACTGTCAGGACTCGGGCATGTCCGAAAGTGAGTGACTTTAGTAACTTGTGGATCAGCGCTGATGCAAGACGCGAAGTGTTTCGAACGATTCAGTCCGATTTAGTGTACTGGTTTGAACCCGTTCACTAAAAAGAACCGGTTCAAAAGAACGATTCGTTCACGAACCGGACATCACTAGCACCCTCTGCTGTTTTGGAAGAGGAAGTTGCTCAACTGCATTTGTGAGAAAATCTGCCTGGACACATTGGTGAGCAAAATCGAGCCGAGATCTCTCATTAAAAAGGGAGGTGTCTCACAATCGTACTAGACAAGGTATGCATTTGTTTTGCACTAAGTTTGGTATTTGTTCAAAAATTACATGCAATTTGTAGGATGGTTTGTATTTATTTGTGAAATATGTAGGCTCATTTATTTATATTTGTAAAACAATACAGATATTTGTTACTCTGCATTTTTGCTCAAACTGACCTTTGTATTTACACATTGCTTGCCTACCTGTTTGTTTGCGATTCAAGTTTTCCTTTGCAAGGCAGATTGAGTTTGTTGCTGGATTTTTTTGTTTAACTATGGCTCAATATTCACTCCATAGTGGAGGAACATCATGATAAAGACTTAGCAGATATTAAGCAGACAGTCAACTAATACTCTAATGAGAGTTAGTTGGCATGTAGTTGCAGTTACTTAGTCAACAGAATGTTCAAAAGGGACCATCAAAATAAAGTGTCACCAAGTGTCATTCTTGTTTTTGCAAGAATTAACATTTCAGGAATTATGTAAAAAACATTCATCAAAGGCAACTGAAGAACAAGGGGCCCAGTACGCAATGTCTCAAACAATCAAATCAGAGTCCTGATATAACAGCAGAAAAAATGTAGACAAGATACCGAGTCAACCAACTAGAGCTACCCTAATACTGAGAAGGCCAAACAAGACTCTGAAAAACAAGACTAAAGAACCTCAGGCAAATCAAACAAGGGACAGGGAGTTACAGAAACCGAAATCAAATCAAAACAATTAGGGGTTAGTTTAGTTTGAAAGATTCATAGATGATAATTAGAGCCAGGAAATTACCCTATTGTTGAGCAATACACCAAAACCAGATGAATTTCTGTGGAAGTTTTTCTTCCAGTGAAAATGATTTAATGAAGCATTTCCTGAAGAACAGAACTATAAATATGACCAAATAACCCAGTTGGTTTCAGACTTCAACTGAAGACATTACCAGACAACTTAATTTCTTAATATACCAACTGCACGCAAGGACCCAGGTAAGACACCACTTTAAAGTGATACGAGCAGGTAATGTTATGACAGTGTGAATAGCCACCTACAGATTATGAGCTGTTTAGATCTTGTAGCAACAATGACATACGGCCAGTTGTTTTTCACATTAAGTGAAACACGAGGGTGTCGAACACATCTTCTTTGTCCTTACGAAGACAGCTCTGGTTAATTATTCCCTACGGGGTAATTCACCAGCGACAGTGTGGCTGGATTCCCCCCAGCTCAGCGTGAACTCCCTGTGACTGTTACAGACTCGTGACATTCCAACGCACACACACACACACACACACACACACACTCATGGACTTTCAAACAGAAATCCCTTACATAACAAGCCATTACTAAATGTTGATATGTATTCCTGTGCTTCTCAAGTGTCGTCACTTGCCATAACGGAAACACTGACAATTTTATTGTGTGTTTAATCAAACTTTATTTGTGTGTAATTATGCATATAAATGTAACGTTATGTTTCCCCTATCTTTACCTGTCATACTTGGTATTTGTCTGACCGCCCTGTTTTAATTCAACCAGTCACACATAGGAGAGTACAGTAAGATGTATTGTTCGGTGTGTACAATCTTAAGAGGAAATATGAATTCTTTCCCTCATAAGACATATGGTAAAGGTAGGCGTGTCTTCTTCACACAAAGAAACTTTTTCCCACTTCAGACCAGAAGGTCTGATTTGCTGTTGTCCCAAACAGAGGGCGTAAACAGATGTCTTTTAAAAGGAAGAGACCCCCACTTCTCTCTCTCTTCCCCTGCTCTCTCACCCTGCTCTCACCACTTCCTCCTCTTCTCCCCGGCTTCAAGACACATCTGAAAGGCTTCGGCCTTCTCCTCGGACCAACACATGTTAGAGTTGTAGCTGCCATTCTTTGCAACTAAGCTATATTTGCCTCTTCCTTCACGGGAGATGAATCTTATTTTCCGGTAAACGTTACATTCCGTGAGCCTTTTAAACGTCACGCGACACCGGAAGACGCAGCAGAAAGAGGACACCATCTGCGCTTCCTACCTCAGCATCACTCGAACAGAGAACAAACTTGCAAGTATATTGAATCCTATGAAAGCTGATTGGTGTCTCGTGAACTTAGGTTTCTGTCGGTAATAATTACTTCCCTTCTCTCTATATCTCTCTTTCTTTCTTTCTTTCTTTTTCATGTCATTCATACCGATCACGTCATGTTCTTGTTTGTTTAAATGTTTGTTTGTTTTATTGTTTGCATTTTACGTACTTTTATATTTGTAGCTTCTATAATCTCTAGTGTGTGCCATTTTATTAATAAACCCATTTATACTTTTAATTGTCTCTGTGTTTGAAAAACCACCTTATAAGTCAATGAAATCAAAGATCTAAGCTACACGCTCTATATTATAGACTACTTTGTGTAGGCCTAGTTTTAATTTATAAACCCAAAAGGTTTTATGTTCGTGGCCAGAAGATAAACTTTCTTGGAGTTTGTAAACAGGGATACTTCTTCTTAACTGTGATAGTCTTACATTTATTCGCTGGACGAATAACTGATGACGAGACCAGTTACAGAACGAGGTATTTCCAATAATTGATAAAGTAAATGCATATGCGATTTATGAATTATGACCATGAGTTATGATTATTAATATTTCTAAAATTCCCTATATCCTTGAGCTAATTCGCATTAACCCAGAGGCATTTACGCTACAATCTCAACAATATTGCAGGGAGACTCTAATGGTTAGAAATGATTTAATGGATTGCATTCAATGAAGGAAGGATTTCTGCCTTTATTTGTTTTTGGATTTTTTTAGACACCGAATTAGATTACACTGTAAAACGTTGTACTGTAAATTTACAGCAAAATACTGGCAGCTGGGTTGCCAGCCACATACTGTATTTTTCCAGAACTAGTACTGTAAACAGCATTTACAGTATTGTAAACACACATATACAGTACATATACAGTACATATACATATACAGTACTGTTGTCTACAGCAAAAAAAAAAAAAAAAATTAGAGGGAAAACTGCTTTAATTATTACATAATTAAAAATATTATACTTTGAACTTTCATAAGAGTTCTAAGTGAAGCTACTCTAGCGAGCCCACACGAGAAGGCGTTCTGTCAGATTGCACAGACTTCTGGACCTGACACCTCCCTGTCGGTTCACGTAGGACACCACGGACATGTTGTCCGAGCGGACTAGCACATGGTGGTCCTGTATGAATGGGAGAAAGCGCTTGAGCGCGTTCTCGACCGCTATCATCTCCAAACAGTTTATGTTGAGGCATTTCTCCCGGTCTGACCACAAGCCAAAAGCCGGTTTGCCCTCGAAAAGAGCGGCCCAACCTGATGTGGACGCGTCTGTTGAGATCACTTTGCGGTGTGAGACGGCTCCCATCGTCACTCCCCGCTGGTACCAGTCGGCCGCTAACCAGGGCTTCAGTGCTGAAACGCAGCTCTGAGTCACTCTGATTCGAACGCCGCCGGAAGCCCAGGCTCTGTGAGGCACTCGGGCGTTCAGCCAGTGTTGTAGCGGGCGCATACGCAATAGACCCAGCTGAAGCACTGCTGCAGCTGAAGCCATACAACCCAGCAGCCTCTGAAATGTTTTGAGAGGTGCGGTGCTGCCCGGCTGGAAGGACGCGGCCAGGCGTAGAATAGAGCGCGCACGCCGTGTCGACAGGCGAGCCGTCATTGCCACGGTGTCCAGATCCAAACCCAGAAAAGAAGGTTGACTGACTGGGCAGTAATGAGCTCTTGGTCCAGTTGACCGTGAGCCCCAGGCTTTCCAGGTGGCTGAGAAGCACTGTTCTGTGAGCGATGAGCTCGGCCTCTGACTGTGCTAGAATCAGCCAATCGTCCAAATAGTTCAAAATTCGCATCCCCCGACCTCTCAGGGGAGCGAGAACCGTGTCCATGCACTTCGTGAACGTACGGGGTGCTAAAGACAGGCCGAACAGCAGGACGGTGTATTGATATACCTGACCGTCGAAGGCGAATCTCAAGAATGGCCTGTGACGGGGTATTATCTGGATCTGAAAGTACGCGTCTTTTAGATCGAGAGAGATAAACCAGTCCCTCGGGCTAATCTGCGCGAGGATCTGCCTGGTTGTGAGCGTTTTGAACGGTCTTCTCATAAGAGCTTTGTTCAAATATCTCAGATCCAAAATCGGTCTGAGAGCTCCGTCCTTCTTGGGAACGAGGAAATAACGGCTGCAAAAAAAGCCTGACTCGCTCATAGAAGGGGGAACCGGTTCTATAGCCCCTTTGCACAGAAGTGTCGCTATTTCTGCTCGAAGTAGATGTGCTACTTCTCCATTCACTCTCGTCTCGGTACGCGCCTGGAAGCGCGGGGGGCGGCGAGCGAACTGCAGAGTATAGCCCTTTTTTTTTTTTACTGTGCTTAGCACCCATTCTGATGCCCCTGGAATGACTTCCCACGCTTTTGCGTGTGCAGCCAGGGGCAGAATGGCCTCCGGGCTCTGATCGCCGCGCGTCGCGGGCTTGAGAGCTCGAAACGGAGGTGCTTAGATACGGCGGATCGCACGCAGCGATAGCTGGCCGTTATACACACAGTGTCCCGGTGGCTTGGACGGGGAACATATAGTGTTGAGGCGCAATGCGCGAGGGTGGCGTCGGGGGCGAAAATGTTCGTTAGTATGTGTGAGCGCTCAAGGGAAGGCACAGGACTTACATTAAAAACATGACCGGTCGTGAAAGGCCGTGTGACAGAGCGGGCAGTGAGTAGGTGTGGGCACGGTGAGGTGGACACGTGACCTACTTTTAACACTCGAGCGGCTTCTGCCTGCTTTATGAGAGTGGGCTCTGTGAGAGACACAGGGTTTATAGTGCTTGTGTGCAGGGGTGAACACAGAAACGTGGGCACATTCACTGCATTTGAAACACATACGGCGTGAGCCGTGCAACCAGACATTATGCTCATTTGAGATTTCTCTGGGTCGCCGTGAGAACGGTGGTTGCGCGCAGGCGAGCGGGTAGATATACCGGCTCGTTGACTGCGAGGTAAACATCTGCAGTAGCCGTGGCAACGGGGACTGACAGAGCGTGAAGCTTTGACGGTGGTGCAGGCGCAGCGGGACTTAACCGTCTGTTCTTCCCTCGTGTTTAGACGCTCATAGATACTCGAGCACCATGAGTAGGAGTGGTGGGAGAGGCGGGTTCGCTTTCTGTATGAAAAACTGGCCGCGAGCTCGGAGAAGCAAACAGCATAAATTTTTATCTGCCGCGAGAGCCGGGATTGAACACAGGTCTCTGGCGCGAAAGCCTATGATTCTGCCACTGAGACACAGGGGAGAACACATTAGCTTTCTGTTAGCTCGAGCATATAAGAGAGCGACCTCATGTTTGTTTGCATGCGTGCGTGTATTAAAACAGGCTCGTTTACTGCAATAGTAATATTTCCAGCCGCCTGAACTTAAGAGGGGACTGAGAAATGTGTGAGAATTGGCGGCTTGTCTGGCCACAGCGGGACTAGAACACTCTCTCTCCTCTTTTCGCCGGAACGGCGCAATCTGCGCGGCCCAACAAGGGGGAGAGCGGGTTTGCTTTATGTATGTAAGAAAAGCTGGCCGCGAGCTAGGAGAAGCGAACAGCATAAATTTTTATCTGCCACGAGAGCCAGGATCGAACACAGGTCTCTGGCGCGAAAGCCTAAGATTCTGCCACTGAGCCACAGGGGAGAATACATTAGTTTTTGGTTAGAGCGAGCATATAAGAGAGCGTCATTATGTCTTGTGGCTGCATTTGCTTGCAGGCGTGCGTGTATTTATAACAGGCTCGTATACTGCAATATCAACAATTCCAGTCGCCTGAACTTAAGAGGGGACTGAGAAATGTGTGAGAAATGGTGCTAGGTCCGGCCACTCTCTGTTCTACTTTCGCCGGTGAGTTACACAGTAGCGCGGCTCGAACAGAGGGAGGGTGTCTATCGCGGGCAAGAGCCGGCGGTTGAGCGGCCATGAGGGGGGGCAGAGAGGGCGAGAGAGGGCGAGAGAGAAGCTTGAGGGAGAGGTTCCGGCGAGCTCCTCAGTCACAACAGTCTCCGGTGGTCTCTGCGAGCGGCGCTTCTTCTTGCGCGGCCCGGCAGGGACAGGCGGAGCGATAGCTTGGTCGAAAACTTCAAGTCGAGCCCGCAGGGTTGACATTGAAAGTTCTTCGCACTCGGGGCAGCCGCCCGAGAGAGTGCGGTGGCGGCGTGCTCGCGGCCCAGGCAGAGAGCGTAGATGAGGTGGCGGTCTCCGTTGCTGGGCGGGGCGTGGCACGAGCCGCAGGAAAAACGAGGCATTTTGACAAAAAACGCCTCGTGCTCTTTTAGAATAGTGAGAGAAAGTGTGTGTCGCAGAGCGAACACACACAGCAGTAATAAAAGGATATGTCGCCGGATAGCGTAGCAGGCACGGATGGCTGAAGGCGATGAAGGCGGCTGGCTTCCTCAGGCGCTGTCCTAAGCTTGCTGGTCGCTGGTTTCAACGGCGGTGGCTCTCAAGATCCAGCGATGCGAAGAGCTTCGCTGAAGATAAGAAAATCAGAATTTCAGCCTGCGAGCCCAGTTTATATACACACTGGCCACACCCATCTTGACGGTTAGAAGGGGTGTGGAGGGCGCGAAGCGCCCTCATTGGATGCGACATCTCACAGGGCTCACCATAGGCTTAAGCAGTTGCCGCCGAGCAGCCAATGAGCACGCTTAATTCAGCCTGCCTAGGTCTGCTAGCTGCCGCACTGCGTTGACAATAAATGCAAAATTAAGGATAATTTTTTGGCTTCAGATCTCGAAGAAAGAGAACTTTCCCCGCAGCGTAAGCTACTTACGCAATACGAGAGAACCTCTCGTAAGAGAACTAGGACATCTAAACTACTAGTATGATTACACACATTCAAGAGATTTATATTGAAGTCCCCGCAAATTATAGACACTTTATTTTCATTCATCCCAATAATTGCTCCAGCTTGTTATTAAATGCTGTAATGCTAGACCCTGGAGTTCTATATATGCATGTGACAACAATAGTCCTCTGTTTCTTCATTTCGATCTCAACAGTTAAACATTCCATTAAATCTTCTGTTGCAGTAATGAGTGCATACACTCAATTGTTTTGCATTTAAGATCACTACTAACAACCCCCCCCCCCCCCTATATGTGTTCAAATAATCATGTATTTTACTCAAATTTGAATACAGGCTTCTACAATTCAAATGAATAAGAGAAAATGAACCAGCCGTTTCTATATTACTAGTAAATTCTGCATCTGTATAATATTTACATGTATCATTTATGTTTGGAAATAAATTTGACTCCGAGTCCTTCGACTCCTGAAAATTCAGAAGGATGTGTCTATGACCATGATGAACTCATGGTCATAGACACATCCTTCTGAATTTTCAGCTTGTGTAAGGATATGTTCACACACTGCGGACATTGCAATCAATTATACAAATTAGCGCTTGCCACAATGTAATCTCCACATACCTTATTTGTCGTGTGTCTTATCATTTTCATAACTGTCCAAGGAAAGTCGAAGAGATTCAACGCTGGCTGTTATTTCCCCAGCGGGAGCATGTTTGCTCCTACTGCGGGGGGACTGCCATCCTACAGCCCGCAGCGCTGAGTCCCAATCCGGCTCTTTTCTTGGGACTTCCATCGTTACGCCAAAGTCCTTTAGACCCTCAGCTGCTTTTCGTGGGTTTTCAAAAATCTTAGTCTTTCCATCCTGCAGAAACAGCATGAGTTTTGCCAGGTAGAGAATGCGAGACTTGATTTTTCGCTCCTGGAGTTGTTTCCTTGCGCTCCTGTATTTTGTAAAAAACGTTGGTGGTGTAAAAACGTTGGTGGTGTAATCCTCATCAAAATATATCCGTTGATCCTTGATCCGAATGTCCTTTAGAGACCATGCAGCATATAGCACTCGTTGTTTCTCCTTAAAACTACGGAAACAAACGATGATTGATCTGGTGAAGTCCGCGGCGCGTCCCGTGGAGACACCTGTTGCTGCGGCGCGATGCCCCCTTTCAATGTAAATCTCTTCCCAGATATTAAGCTGCTCACGATTAAGTTTTTCTATAAACTCAATCATATTATTTCCTTCTGTTTTCTTCGGTACAGAGTAAATTCTTAAATGATTTCTCCGTGAACGGCCTTCCAGACCCTCACACTTGTCCTCAAGATACTCAGTCAGATCCATGTTACGGCCCTCGTTGTCCGCAATCCTCTGTTCGGTGTCATTCACCCTTGTTTTTAATTCTTCGAAGTTCAGTTTTATGTCGCTCACCTCCTTCCTCAGCAGACCAAAGTTTCCAGCCGTTTCAGTTCGAAATAATTTGAGTTCCTTCAGTATTTCTTTGATTTGGTTTTGGCATTATTAGGCACTCTTTTTTTCTTTAAATGATAACTTGATGGTTCAAGTCGTAATACACTTCATCTGAGTCCACAAGCAGTAGTCAGTCTTTAAGGTTTTAGCTTTTGTTTGTCAGACGTTACACCCTGGCACCGGCTGTTCGGCCATCTTGGATGAACGAGACCATTGATTGTTATGTGTGTGCGTGTTTATTAACAATACATATTGCAATCCTGGTCATATTACGATAAAGCATCTGATTTGTACAAAGGACATTGAACTATTAGCGCTTTCCCTAAGGCCTTACCATTTACCCAGGGAAATACACCAAATCAGACTGTTTGTTGTGTATATTGCGCCCTCCGCTGACACACTGGCCGCTGCCACTATGATTCACGAACTTATAACTAAAGCGGAGGAAGAGGCTCCTGACGCAGCTAACTTTGTATTGGGTGACTTTAATTCATGCAGTCTAAAGGAACATTTACCTACGTACCAACAATATGTCTCATGTTCAACGCGCAACGATGCTTGCCTCGACCACTGTTATGGAAACATCCAGGATGCGTTTTATTCTAAGGCCCTGCCCGGTTTAGGGAACTCTGACCATAACATGATTAAACTGACGCCTATATATGTGTCCCGCCTACGGCGTGAGAAAACTAAAAGGGTGGAGGTCAAATGCTGGACTGATGTAGCGACCAAAGCACTTCAGAATTGCCTGGAGTGCACAGACTGGAACGTAGTGACCAATGGGACGGACAACGTTAATGATGCAGCGTTCGCTATATCGGGGTATATACAATTCTGTGAGGACACAATTATCCCCCGAAAGACTATTAAGATGTTCTCCAATAATAAGCCCTGGGTCACTCCTGAATTAAAGCAACTCCTTAATGAGAAAAAGCGTGTGTTTAAATCAGGAGGAAGTAGAGAAGAGAAAAAGACAGTGCAGAAAAAGATTAAAAGCAAGATCAATGACTGCAAAGCAGAATATAAACTTAAGTTAGAAAACTTTTTTAAAAATGATGCTAGAAGAGCTTGGCAGGGACTTCAATCTATCACAGGATACAAGCCTAAGAAGCAGCCGATGGTAGTAGAGAATAATTTTAATATGGCAAATGAATTAAATTACTTTTATTGTAGATTTGATGCATATGATTTTAAAGCTGAGCAAAATGAGACCATCACAGCAGTAAGAGATATGAAGGGTATAGATATTGACATCCCTCTGGATGAGGTCAAATCGTATTTTAGACGTGTAAACCCCCGCAAAGCTTGTGGACCTGATGGTATAAGCTGCAGGATGCTAAAGGTGTGTGCTGATCAGCTGGCACAGCCTTTTCATAGGTTGTTCCAGCTGTCATTGGATACAGGTGTTATTCCCAGTCTATGGAAACAATCCTTAATAGTGCCTGTACCTAAAAACAACAGACCTAAAGAACTTAACGATCTGCGCCCTGTTGCCCTTACCTCGGCAGTTATGAAATGTTTTGAGAAAATAATTTTAAAACAACTTCTCCAAGAGGTTTCACCTCTTTTAGACCCAAATCAGTTTGCTTATCGTGCAGAGAGAGGTGTTGAGGATGCTTTGCTATCTCTGATTAATAGCACTTATGAGCACCTGGAGAGTGCTCAAAGCCTGGTCAGAATTGTGTTCATTGATTTTAGTAGTGCTTTTAATACAATCCAACCTCACCTGCTGGTTAAAAAATTAGTGCACTTAGGTGTAAATCCAAATCTGATTTTATGGATTTATAATTTCTTGACAGATCGCAGTCAGCGAGTCAGATTTAATTCATGTACATCTTTTTCAAAAAAGACAAATACAGGGGCACCACAAGGGTGTGTCCTGTCACCTATCTTATATACACTATATACAAATAGCTGTCAAGCTTCCTCTTCAGCTCACACTTATTTTAAATATGCTGACGACACAGCATTGGTTGGTTTTTTAAAGTCAGACAGTACTTCTGTGAGTAGTTTTCAGAGGGAATTACAGGGTTTCAATCAGTGGTGTTCAGAACATTTTCTGGAAATCAATGTTAAGAAAACAAAAGAAATGGTCATAAATTTTAGTAAAAATAGAATAACAGTTCCCCCCTCTAAGATTAATGGAGAACTAGTGGAGAGGGTCTCAATGTATAAATACTTGGGAGTTGAAATTGATTCGAAATTAACTTTTAATGAATGTGCATTGAACAAAACTAAGAAAATGCATCAGCGGATGTACTTCCTGAGGAAGTTATATAACTTTAGATTAGAAAAACATATTCTTGCAATATTTTATAAAAGCTTTCTTCAGAGTGTTCTGTCCTTTGGCCTTATCTGTGTGTTTGGTAACATGCATGTTAAGTACCAAATGAAACTGCAGCGTATGATCAAGATGGCCAGCAGAATCATCGGAATTGACCAGGTGTCGGCAGCTCAGTTGTACAATGAACTCATTTTAAAAAAGACTAACCAAATTCTCAATGATCCTACTCACCCTCTACACCATAAATTCAAGAGAAGTAATAGGTCAACTGGTAGAATTTTACAAAATAGAATTAGAACCGAAAGGTACAATAAATCTTTTGTCCCTACGGCAATTAGATTTTATAATGACCAAGCACATCGTGTTTTTAGATAATTGATAGTATTAGACATTTTTAATGTCAAATGTCGGACTGTGTTTGTTACAATTTCTATTCATTTATTTTTTTGGTATTGAACTGTTGTGCTTTTTTATGTGTTGTTCTTGTTTTGTCTGATGATATATGCTGTGACAAGGGCGCGTATAATATATGACCACATGAATTTCCCCTTGTGGGACAATAAAGTTTACCTTGACCTTGATGTGGTAGCTTTATGTAGAATGCTAAATCCCGCTGCTATAATCTCAAGTTGGATAGCAGAGGAGAATTTGTATTTGTAGCTCAGGAAATTTCAGATGGCACTAAATATCAAAATATTAATGTTGAATACAAACAACGTTGTGAATATACAATTTTGTAAACCTTAAAATATTGCAAAGTTAAGGCAGTTCAGTGTCAATTTCTTATTCATGTTCCATTTCCAGACACATAGAATTTGTAACTTATACTGAAGAAACAAGTAAAAAAATGCTGTATTTGCAGAACTATAAATTTTACAATGCAAAAAAAGGAAAAAGAATTACTGAATATGACATGTTTGAGCCTAAATGTAGTTGTCCTGCCAGGAAACCTTGCCTGCAGATGAAACAAAGTAGCTCTTCAGCTTGTCTCTTATTTGTTTGGCAGCCATGGAGCTGTTGCAGGGTTTTCCAGGTTGAAGAGGGAGCATGGCTCCCAGACCATCTTGTCTCCAGGTATCTGTGGTGACCGTCTTCTGAGTCAATCAGGGCTGGAGGTGCATATGTGTCAGACCGAATCCCACACAAATAATTGTGGAGACACACACAAGCTAAGGCCACCTTCTGTACCTTGTCTGCGTTGAGCATTATGGTGGTGAGGAATACTCTCCACCTGTTTGCAAGTATTCCGAATCCATTTTCCACAACTCTGCGTCCTCGAGACAGCCTGTAGTTAAAAACTCTCTGCTGTCCATCTGACGAAATGAGTATGGCTTCATGAGGTCTGTGCGCAAAGGATAAGCGTCGTCGCCCAGGAACACAAAGGGTGCTTGTATGTCTGATTGTGGAAGTGGTTTTGCTGCAGGGATATTAAGAAGGTCCTGGTCCAGTGCTTTCTTGAAATCTGACTCATTAAACACTCCTGCATCTGATGCTCTTCCCTGTGCTCCCACACTAACGTAAAGAAACTGATACTTTGCATCAACAAGAGCCATCATTCACACAGAAAACCGCCCCTTGTAACTACGGAAGATACTTCCACTATGAGCTGGGGGCGAAATGACAGATTTAGGGCCCGTCCACACGGAGACGCGTTTCGCTGTATACGTATAAATTTTTTATCGTATTGGCGTTTCGTCCACACGGATCCGGCGTTTTGGGAGACTGAAACCGCTATTTTTTGAAACCGGGTCCCAAAGTGGATAAATCTGAAAACGACACCCTTGCGGTTTCGTGTGTACAGCCAATCCGTATATTTTGTGAAACGATGATGTCATCACATCACGTGTCGTCTGTGTCACGAGTAACAGCAACAACAATAAAGGCGGACTTATATGATCGTATTCGTGCTGCAGAAGCTACTAAGCCTACTAGCTTTATTACAGCAAAATCTATTGCTTCTCTGCAACTGTGGTGAGCAAAAAGCGATAATCTTTGTCTTCTTCTTCTTGGTTCGTATCATAGGTTCGTATACAGCGCGCAAGGTTATGCGCATGCTCAAAGTCTTCTTCTCCGTGTATAGTGTATCTCTGTGGCAGAATTACAGCGCCCCATACTGGTCTGGCATATATACTACACCGTTTTCAGTCGGTTTCAGTGGTTTCGTGTGTACGCAGATATTTCTTGAGACGACGCCGTGTTTACGGATTTTTTTTTTTAGAACGAGGAAAAAAAAATATCGGATCGGGAACGCACCGGCTTCGTGTGGACGTGGCCTTATGCATCAGGGCAAAGATCTTAAATAATTCAACTTTCAGTGAGGACCACTGTAATATTTGAAGTGATATCAAAAATTTGTTAAATACTTTAGACTATTATATATATATTCAAATGTTGTATTACTGTTTTTATCTAAATACTTGTTAGATAAAAAAAACTAAAAAAACACATGCATTAGCCTATGTGTTTAATTTCATTTGTGTGTGTATTTAAAAAAAACAACAACAAACATTTCATTAGTATTGTAATCTACTTTAGACATTACCTTGAGATAATCCTTAGCAAATGCTCGGTACAGGGCTTCACGTTTCAGTGACAATCTGGGAGATGGTTGACTTTCCAACTCTAAACTGGAAGTTTAACGATGTAAAGGACTCTCCTACGAGATAAAGAAACAACATTAGTGGCATTCACCCGATTTAAACACAATAAACGAAACAGGCTGTTGCAAACAAACCAGTTGCCAAAAATCTTAGTGTTAACACCAGTCTCTCCTTCGCAGAAATGGACAGCCTCATGTTTGTATCCTGCTTTGTGATCAACGGGGCTACTGTATTGAGGACAAACTCAAGCTCCTCCACATACATGCGAAGTAGCTCCTTGACCCCTTCTCTGTCAGAAACCTGTAAAATACAACAATACAAATAAAGTCAATGGGCATAACTACATTGAAACGAATATATGAACGTTTATTTCAACGGTAATTAATCTGTGTAGTACGTAACGACATTTCTATGAGATAAAACAACAACTGACCTCCATATCATGATGTAGCAAGTATAGTCTACGCTCACGTTGTCTCCACTTCTTTGACCATCGCCTTTTCTTACGATAACGTTTTTTTTTTTCAGTTAAAAACAAACCACACACTATCGCCACTGCATCCTCTTCGTCCGCCATGATTGTTTACTCTGAAGTCATGTTTGATCTCGAGGGATTTTGCGAGATTTCCCGTCTGACCTGGGAATGCTCGGGAGTCAAATCGGTTCGTGTGTGATGTGTTGATTTTGCCGTGTGGCTGCCCACCACACACTGTACGACCAAAACTGTTAGACCCGTGATTTTTTATCGCCGTGTGTGGGGTCTCTCAGGTTTGGAAAATCGGCCGACAATTTTAAAATCGTCCCGTGTGAACCAGCCTTAACTCTCCACGTCATGTCATCGCACTTATTAGCATCACAAAAAGAAATATACAAGAGGAAGATAAAGGAATTAGGAATCATAGATCATATGAAGCACCACAAGTTCTTTTTACAAGCATTAAATGTGTAGAAAAACTTCCTGACACTGAGTTCGGTGACATTTACAGCTACCTTATTCACTTCCCATCACGCTACACCAGAGCTTCATTAAAAGCCTACAAAAGCTTAGCGGGCTATCGGTATCACGAGTCCGGATGGGTCAGCAACTCTTTGATCTGGACGCCAGCGGGGAAGGATTTTTCAATCATCAACGCAAAGGTTGGTCAATGTAATTTTATCACCAAATTATAGTACCTGTAATAATTTTTAAACAGAGTTTACAGGGGAAAAACACAAAACAAAATCACCAACAAGATTAAGTGTATCTTAAATGAATTTGTTGAATCTAGTTTGATCCGAGAAAAACAAAATAATATGCTTTTATACTTTTTTATACTTGGAACTCTCATACTACAGTGACACTGACAGTCATTGAGACTGTTGTCTCATCCTGTGTTTCTAACGATTTATAAGAAGTGTCAAATAAAATACAAGATCAGCTTTTGGTATGTGCAAGTTGCTCACTGTAACTGGATTGGGAGAAGCCTGCTCTCATGTGTCTGCAACTCTCTTCCATCTTTTGGCTCAAGCTGAGATGAAACGATCTGTTTCTGTCACCTCCAAAAAGTGCAAGTGGTCAGGTGTACAGTCGACCACCAAAACTGAGCCGAAACGAGGCAAGGATATTCAGTTCACAAAATGCAAGAGACTCAAGCCTGATATGTTGCCTGATATTCCTCTTCTTTCTCCAGACGAGGAACAAATATTTTATCATGAATTGTCTGAAACATGCAAGTCTGAGCCCAAACCTGTTAAGCCCGCTATTTTGTCAATCATACCAGGCTATGCCGACTCATATGTCCCACGCATTTGCAACTGAAATATTCCAAAACCACTCACAGATCTGTTTGATGTAAGTAATCGCAAACTCACAAATGAGGAACTACTGGCAAAATTGAAATCACTAAGAGTCAGTCAGACCTTGTTGAGTTTGAAACAAGGAAGCAAACAAATTGTAGGCTTTGGTACCAACAAAGGGCAGGTCGTATTACTGCTTCTTCTGTCAAAGCTGTTTTAACCACATCTGTTCACAACCCTTCCAAATCACTAGTCAATAAAATCTGTGACCCCGAGTCCGCAAAACTTTCAAGTGAGGCAACCAACTGGGGATGTAATCAAGAAAAAAAATGCATGGAAATTATATGAAATCAATATGAGAACCAGCCATGATGATTTCATTATAACTGATGCTGGATTTCGGATTAGCCCTCAGTATCCTTTTATCGGTGCATCCCCCGATGCCTGTGTTTCATGTTCCTTTTGTGGAGAAGGTATTTGTGAGATTAAATGCCCTTTTACAGCAAAAAACAAGACAATCACAGAGGCTGCCACAGATAGCAAATTTTGCTTAAAGGTCCCATGACATGCTATTTTTTGTAGGCTTTAATATAGGCCTTAGTGGTCCCTAGTACTGTATCTGAAATCTCTTTTCAAAAATTCAGCCTCGGTGCAGAATTATAGCCACTACAAGCCAGTCCCAGAATGAGCTTCCTTCAGACAGGCCGTTTCGGTGTCTGTAGCTTTAAATGTTAATGAGGAGGAGAAAGGCGGCGCAAGGTGGAGGGTGGGTGTGGCCTTGACCATCTTGCGCAACGGTACCGGTCCGTGCATGTTAACGTTGGATATAGCAATGGCACGAAGACACGCAGTCGTTCAAGCATTTCAGTTTGACCCAGAATCTGATCCGGATGGAGAAGCAACAACTCAGCGGTTCCAGCAGGACATTTCCGAATGGTTAGTTTAAAATATTATGTCTGGATACGGTACTTTATTCGGATGGTTTAACGTTACAGTTATTATCATGTAGCTAACGCTAACCTACTGTTGCCTTTTCATGAGAGATCTGTAACATCTGTAATTTATCTTATTACAATTACATCATCAAGCTCTGCGATCTTGAAATGCGGATATCGCGCGCGTCGTATAACCAACAGGAAAACGGTTATCCAAATAACAAAGAAGTGTACAACACTCGCGTTACAGTGTGTGTATTCACACACATAAACTGCATGGCTGCATAGCTAATGTGACAGCCACATTCTACGTGTAACAGTCTAGGCAAACATAAACAGTAAAGCAACACACTTATATATCATTAGTTGACTTACTGTTCCGAGGTGTGTAGCTGAGCCAAAGAGAGTGATCCAGACTTTAGTTTCAGACGTTCAGCAAGCCCAGCTCTGTATTAACCCTTCGGTGTTCATTTGTACATCCAATTATTGAGCAATTGTTATGCTTCGCTTGCTCAAAAGCCATGATATCTCTCGTGGACAAACTAAAATCGCGCGCGCGCGTTCCTACTTCCTTCCTAGCTCATTTTCTCATGGGCGGAAAATATTCTCTGGGCGGGCAAAGCAGAGACAGGGGAGGTAACATTCCTCCTTATGACGTCACAAGGAGGAGATTCAAGATCAGCGCGATTGAGCTTCCATTTTCTCAAAGGCAGAGAAAGATAGCAAAAGCTCTATTTACAGCGATTGAAATTTCTAGAAACTTGGGGACCATATACAGGCTAGGGGAACTCATATTAATGTTAAAAAACCCCAGAAAGTGAAAATTTCATGTCATGGGACCTTTAACATCAGATGGTGACCTGCAATTAAGTAGGCAGCATGAATATTACTATCAGGTTCAGACACAACTGTTGACAACAGAAAGCAATTACTGTGATTGTATTGTGTTCACGGCTAATGACAATGATTTATTTGTGTAAAGAATTTACGTGGACCATGATTTTATTCTCAATGTTGTTTCAGAACTGCTGACTTTTTATTTGTCTGTTATTCTACCAAATCTTTTAGCGAAGGTAATTACATGCCGAATTAAGAAGGTAGAAAATACTGATAAAGAAAAGGTGTGTTATTGCCAAGAGCCCCCCACTGAGTCTATGCTGACCTGCGTGTCAGTTTCATGTCCTATCAAAATGTTTCATGCTGTAACGGTCACCAGCTGGAGTGCCCTTGAGAACCACCAGAGGGCACTCCACACCAGACTCTCATGTTCACTCACAGACTACATATCCCATAATTCACTGCCCGGACTCATCATCCCTGATTATCACATTCACCTGTGTCTCATTATATTGTTTAGTTCACCCTATATAAGCCTGGTTCACCTCATTATTCCCTGCGAAGTCTTGTACGTTATTCCACTGCATTTCTGAGCATTTCCTTTGTTGTTGTTATTCCTGGTTCTTGAACTCTGCCCGTGTCCTGGTTTTCCTGTTTTTGCCTCACCCTCTGGATTTGTCTGTTTGTTGGATTGCCTGCCTGTGTATGACCTTTGCCTGGATTTTGACTGCGATTCTGAATAACACTTTAAATAAACTGCATTTGGATCCTCAACCTTCGTGTCTCGGAGCAAGTTCGTAACAGAATACTTCGCCACACCCAGATCCAGCAGCTATGACCTTAAGGAATCCAGCAGTACGTATCTCGCCTGATCTTCACAGCATGAGCCGGGAGTTCGCTGGACAGATCGCGGCCTTGGCCCTGGATAGCCTAGATCTGTTCCAGCAGAGTCCTGCACGGGTCCAATTTTTTAAATCCGCACCCGCCCGTACCCGCAATGCTTAAAACCGAATCCGACCCGTTTTCCGACAGCAGCACTAATTCAAATCCGCACCCGACCCGACCCGCTTAAAATAGAACCGACACCCGACCCGCACCCGAAATAAAATCAGTTTAGACTATCACATTATAGACACACTTACAAAAATGTTTATTGCCCAGTCATACAGAAGTTATTACACAACCATTAACACAAGGACAACTTCAGCCGAATCTGTCAAACGGCCGGTACATGAAGAACATAGCCAACGTTACCACAAAACTCGAGTAGCCTATAACAGACGCGGCTACAACACTATTTTCTGCCACGCAATTTTGTCTAGCTTATGTAGTAAGAACATCTGACAATTTTGGGTTCAAAGTTCAAACACGCCCTGCCTGCACACAACACATATTTAACAGTAAATGTGAAAAATACTGTTCGATAGAACTGCTTACTGCGTGCTTCCTCGGCGATGAATCCACATTTGCGGCTATCCAACACGAAAATGCATGCAGCAAATCCTTTCACAATATTGTTTTCTTCAGATATCTCCAAATTTCTCCCACACAACGGACTTGATTTTTGATAACGTATTGTCGGCAACTTTACAATCTCCTAGTCCTAGCTATTCTTTTCTCCAACTCTTCAGCATCCATCTCGCCGACTGCAAGCAGATCGCGCGCGCGGTTATGACGTTTTTTTTTTTCAAAGTGAAAGTAGGTATAGAGACAGACTCCTGAGAGGGCGTGGGCACCAATAAACTGATGTGGATTTAAAATTATTTTATCAACTTGAAATACAGGCATATTTTTGTAAGTGTGTTCCTAAAAATATGCATATATATTTTTACGTTTGCACGTGATTGTTTTAAACCCGTGTTTAAACCCGTGTTTCCTCCGTGTCCGACCCGACCCGCACCCGTATCCGACACAGTTGGATATTTCTCACCCGTTTGAGCAAAATTTGCGGGTCACCCGTCTATGTTCCAGTACACCTGGGGGTTTGTTCCTCTCGCTGCCTCTTGCTCTCTGGGTGACGAGGCAATTAAGATGTGTTACTGGATGGGGGCTGCGGAGGTCGACCCGAGGGAGCTCCCCGATCTCTCCGGTCTGGATTGGAGTGTGGCACTCTCCAGATGTCTGAAGAGCTTCCTTCCGTGGCACGCCATGTCACCGTCTGCACTTCACGCCAGTCCAGCCGAGCCTGCACTTCACGCCAGTCCAGTCGAGCCCGCACTTCACGCCAAATCTGCCGAAGCCAAGGCATACTGCCTCATGCCTGCCGCCCCTGAGACAGCAAGTGACATGCCCGCCAAGCTAGAGCCTTCACCGCTGGTCCCGTCCAGCACAGAGCCCTCTTCACTGCTGGTCCCGTCCAGCACAGAGCCTTCTTCATTGCCGCTGGTCCTGTCCAGCTCAGAGTCCTCTTCGCCGCTGGTCTCGTCCAGCACAGAGCCTTCTTCATTGCCGCTGGTCCTGTCCAGCTCAGAGCCCTCTTCATCGCTGGTCCTGTCCAGCTCAGAGCCCACTTCGCCGCTAGTCCTGCCCAGCTCAGAGTCCTCTTCGCCGCTGGTCCTACCCAGCTCAGAGCCCTCTTTGCCGCTAGTCCTGCCCAGCTCAGAGTCCTCTTCGCCGCTGGTCCTACCCAGCTCAGAGCCCTCTTTGCCGCTAGTCCTGCCCAGCTCAGAGTCCTCTTCGCCGCTGGTCCTACCCAGCTCAGAGCCCTCTTTGCCGCTAGTCCTGCCCAGCTCAGAGTCCTCTTCGCCGCTGGTCCTACCCAGCTCAGAGCCCTCTTTGCCGCTAGTCCTGCCCAGCTCAGAGTCCTCTTCGCCGCTGGTCCTACCCAGCTCAAAGCCCTCGCCGCCGCTGGTCCCGTCAAGCACAGAGTGCGCTGATCCTGATCCAGAGACTGAGCTTCACGTCACTTCTGCCAATCCAGAGACTGAGCTTCACGTCACTTCTGCCGATCCAGAGACTGAGGAAAACAGGAAAACCAGGACACGGGCGGAGTTCAAGAACCAGGAATAACGACAACAAAGGAAATGCAGTGGAATAACGTACAAGACTTCGCAGGGAATAATGAGGTGAACCAGGCTTATATAGGGTGAACTAAACAATATAATGAGACACAGGTGAATGTGATAATCAGGGATGATGAGTCCGGGCAGTGAATTATGGGATATGTAGTCTGTGAGTGAACATGAGAGTCTGGTGTGGAGTGCCCTCTGGTGGTTCTCAAGGGCACTCCAGCTGGTGACCGTTACAGCATGCGGACTGTTTAAAGATAAGGCAAATACCTAAAAGATGGCACTGTCCTGGATGTAGGACAAAACTAAACAAGAAAAAAAGAATGTCACAGAAAATGGTATCTACTTCTCCCTCCACTGACCAAGTTAATTGAGCAAATGATAAGGATTGTGTTACATTTATTGTTTCTGATTAATAATACAGGTTTTTTTTTTTTTTTTTATATCTCTAAAAGAGTACATTTATCAGTCTTAGGGTCAGTGACTTTCTTTTATGCATTTAAAGTTGGTACACTATGCACTTATTTAACACTAGATGTTGTCATGGACATAGACGTAAAAAGTCAAGTAACCTTGTATAATTTAATCTAAATTTTATTGTATATTTTACATGCACTTTTATAATTTGTTTACATTTTACTTCTTGTACCTTATATCACAAACGACTGACATGAATGTAAACTTGACTGAAAAGTTATTTAGCAATAAAATATGATATATATTTCAACCCATTGTTATTTACTGTCATTGTTACAATAGACAGATATTCAGAACACATTTAAAATTCATGAAAAAAGTAATTAATATATTTGGGTTTAGGGACCTTGTAGTGCACTATCATGGCTAATAAGCATCAAGCAGCAACCTGGAATGTCCCACCGCAGGATTCAAACACAAGCGTGATAGAATCTGTTTATATGAGGCACAGTTTTCATTCAAATGGTACAACTGATTCAGAAAGATTCGTAATGGCACAACAAATATGTACTATTTTGTCCAATGGCATTTCTCCATGCGAAGACTCTAACAAAGACAATGGAATGGGTCCATCAAGAATTGTACATTTTTGTCTTGTAAGGCCAATGACTAACCCTCGAGTTTCGTCTATGTCTATTGGATCCAGTTGTTTCTTTCCTCTCGTAAAAGCAGGTATCCTGAATTCAGCATTGAATAGAGCAACTGAATCAGCAACATCAAAGCCTCTGTCCGCCAATACCAGATCCCCAGGAAGTAAATTATTCAAAAAGCCACTGTTCTCCACAATGTGTTTATCAGATGTCCGGCCCCCCCACCTTTTTGAAATAAAAGATATAGTGCCTTGGGGAGTAATGCCAATCATATATTTCATTGTATTGTGTGATTTATAGGAAGAATATGTTTGGGATCTTGCTAAATAGAGCGGAGGTTTCTCTGTAAATATCTCAAAGCAGTTGATAATGCATGTACATCGACTAAATCCATTTCGAAATGAGAATGGCAAAGTTAACCTTAGCTCATCTCTTCCTGGCCATTTAACTAACAAAGGTACAATTCTTTTATCCAAAATATTAGTGCAGTTCTGAAATATTCTTGAACATGCAGAATTACTTACGTGAAACAGGTAACACAAAAATGTCAAAGTCACATTCAATCGTAAATGCAACATTGTGAAGATGAATTGCTGAAACGGGGGGATGGAAGCATTGGACATTAGCCATGGATGTACATGACCATAGATCAATTTGAGTTTTTGGAATGAAGGAAAACCAGTTAATGTTCGAACTTTGTCATCATTTTCACTGCTACAAAAAAAAAAACGTAGAAAAATGGTAGTCAACCCATACACCGTTAGAACCGTGAAAAGAAAAGCACAATATTTTTATCATAAAGGGTGATAGCTAAACGTTTGATCAACAATTGATTTTCCGTTTAAACCAAATAAATAAATATATAAATATATATATATTAAGGGTGTGACGAGATCTCGTGTTACGAGATCTCGCGAGATTAAAACGCGACGAGATTTCTCGTTGAGGTGAAAAGTTGTCTCGTGCGTGTCGTTGTGATGTCAGCGTGATGGAGCATGAAATTTGTATTGAAGATGCCCCTGCCACTTTTAAATCGTTTGTGTGGCAACATTTTGGTTTTCCTGTGGAAATTATAAATGGCGAAAGAGTGACAGACAAGACGAACACAATATGTAAACATTGTAAGAAAACAATGCCGTACACCGCGGCTAACACGAGCACTATGCAAAAACACATTCAGAACCACCACAGCTCTCTACTAAAGCTAGCTGCACCTGTGACGAAAACATTAAAAGGGCAAACAACTCTAAATGCCTTTGCATCTCTTCCACCGTCAAGTGCAAGAGCCACAGCAATAACGAGAGACATCGGCGTTTTCATTGCAGCTGATATGAGGCCATTTTCTGTGGTGGAAAATCTGGGATTTCGGCGACTCCTCCGCACACTAGAACCGAGGTACACCATCCCATCACGCGCGCATTTTACTCGTAATGTGGTCCCAACCCTCTACAACGAAACCAAGGTCAAGGTTGTACAGACTCTGAAAGAGGCAGAAAGCATCGCCATTACTACAGATGGTTGGACTTCTAGGTGTACGCAGGGCTATATCACAATTACAGCCCACATAATCAACAGTGACTGGGAAATGGTGAATTTTGTACTGCAGACTCGCCCACTTTTTGAGTCCCATACAGGGACAAACATAGCTGAAGTTTTACAAGCAGCTGTCACTGACTGGGAGATTAAAAAACCAAACCATGGCATCGCAATTGTGACTGACAATGCGCGTAATATGGACGTGGCTGTGCGTGAGGCAGGATTAGAGCCGCACATCAAGTGCTTTGCGCACACGATAAACCTCGCTACCCAGGCTGGCCTCGGTGTTGCGCGCGTCACTCGGTTGCTTGGGCGGGTGAGACGAGTAACAGCTTTTTTTCACCGGAGTTCAACGGCCGCCGCGTTATTCACGTCCAAGCAGAAGCTGCTACAACTGCCACCACACAAATTAATTATGGACGTTACCACGAGATGGAATAGCACTTTAGATATGCTGGTTCGTTACCTGGAGCAGCAAGCTGCCATATCAGCAGCTCTCACCAGCCCTGAGATGAGACAAAATGCCCGTAACATTGATACACTGGACAGCAGCGATATCTTGAATGCCGAAGACCTTGTGAAGCTGCTGAATCCTCTGAAAACAGCCACCACAGTCTTATGTGAGGAGAAGAGCCCCACAGTGTCTCTCATTGTGCCACTGAAGAGCATGATTGAACAGAACATGGCGCCAAATGACGGCGATTCCCCCACCGTGGCAGACACAAAGAGAGCAATCCTCAGTAATATTTCAGGGAGATACAGCGGAGATGCATACAATGTTCTGTTAGAGAGCACTGTGCTGGACCCAAGATTCCTGACTCTACCGCAGCTAGACCATAACCAACGCGAGTCTGTCTTCCTGAGGGTGCAGGAAAAGGCAGAACAATTGCAGCAAAATCAGGTATACATCAGTTTGAATTACTTTACTCCTTTTGTAAGTGTGAAAGTGTGTGTGCATTTTTTCCTTCTAGATTTATGTTCCCAGTACCAACTGAAAATGTTTAATGGATTAATGCAAAGTGTGTGTGTGTGTGTGTTAGAAATTAGAAACATGTATTAGAAACATGACAGCATCAGAGTGGGTGTGTTTGTGTTTAGAGGGAGAGGGGGGACTGCTTTGCTGCTTAAGTTTAAAGCCAGTGTTCCTGCTGTTTAAAGACCACAGGTGAGGAGAGTACAGAGAGGAGAGAAGAGGCAGCAGCTCACTGTTCCACACATGGAGGAGAGGGGGCTCTGGGAGTCGAGTCAGAAGAGGGAGAACCTGCTTCCAAGAAGACAGCGCTTGAGGATCTACTAGGGGACTCTTTCTCTAAGACAGAAAGGTTCAGCAGAGGGACTGAGAAGGAAATTGATCTCTACAGAAGAGAGGCCTCTATCCCACTCAGTTGCTGCCCTCTGAAATGGTGGAGAGAAAACGGGTTTAAATATCCTTTGCTGTCTCCACTTGCCAAAGCATACCTTTCCATCCCTGCTACCTCTGTTCCAAGTGAGCGTGTCTTTTCAACTGCAGGAGACATAGTTACTGCCCAAAGGTCTCAACTGCTGCCAGAAATGGTTGACATGCTTATATTCTTGAAAAAGAACATGAGCATATCTTAGGCTGTTCTGTGTAGTTAATTTTATTTTTCATGTTTGAAGAAAACATTGTTTCTGTTTGCACTTGTAGTTTTGAGAGAGCAGTACTTTGATTTAAGTTGATGATACACTTACTGTTTGCATTTAAAGTGTTATTTCTGTTATTTATATATTCATTTTATTTATACTGTTTTATATTTTTTATGTCCTTTACTGCATAGAATTCATTAAAATAGAAGTAAAATAACATTCATTATTACAATTTTGTGATTTTCAGTTGAATAAAAGACTATTTTCCATTCATATTTCATCATTGAGGATTTCTTAAAAATTGTGTAAAAATCTCGTCTTGTCTCGTTCTCGTGAACCCAATCTCGTGTCTCGTCTCGTCTCGTGGAATAAGCGTCTCGTCACACCCCTAATATATATATATATATATATATATATATATATATATATATATATATATCGTAAAATTGGGAGCCTGGTGTGTCCAGCTAAGACAAGCTTACGTTATGTTGAATGCTTGGTAGTTCACACAAACATTGTTCACTGTTGCCATAGAAATCCACATTCTAATAACATTTGATCCTGAACTCAGAGAAATCATTCATTAGCCTTTGAGGGGACAACTTACCTGATCCAAAATGAAGACTGCAAAGCCGCGTGTGTTGAGTTGGAAGCCAAACATCGCCATCAGCGTTTTGCCTGTTTATTGCCGCCAACCACTTGTTTCTCCATTGTATTTCTTTTGGGATACGATATAAAGATATTGCCTTGGTATGATCACGTATCTGATCGCATCCAACTGCACAGCATCGCTCGGGCATGATAGAAGAATAGATGAATATTTCGCGACGAGCTGTATTATCACCGGCGGTTTAGCATTTTCTATTCCGTCAAGATGGCGGCTCCAAATGTCGTGATGTCACGCGGGGCGTCCCTATATCTAATGGACAATCTTTGATCTCATTAATCTATAATTTGTTCCCTGGCAAATCGGTTTGGCTGAGGGCAAAGTTTAGTTTCATAACTTTATGTAACGTTAAATTATTTAGGCTATTTATCTTTAACGTTGTAGCCTGCTGACTTATGTTTGACTGAATCGTTTAACTTACTTTATTTCTTGACTTGTATAGCTTCTTATACCTTTTAGGTTACTTATACTTTTATAATGGCTATTATTGATCAATAAAACTGAAATTTAACAAAAAGAGACAGGTTGTGTCATTTTATTTTATATAGCCTATGTAAGAATATTTTAATATATATAAAATATGATATCACCAACACGGCATGTATTTTTTTAACGCATGGGATGGAAAGTATTTCAGTATGTTGTCTTGAAAGAAATCAAGCATTATAGTCCAGGCAAAGTAACTCATTTTGGAGCCAAAAATAGAACTAATTGTAAAAGAATTTTTTTCAGCTTAGATAAATGTTTCACAGTCAACACATGGCTTTTTGGCTAGGTTTAAAGAGGAAGAGCACTTTTAGACAGAGGTGGGAGTAAGTCACACATGTGCAAGTCACAAGCAAGTCTCAAGTCTTTAACCTTCAAGTCTCAAGCAAGTCCAAGTCAATTTTGAGAAAAGCAAGTCAAGTCAAGTCAAGTCACTGCTTTATGTCAAGCAAGTCAAGTCAAGTCGTAGCTTGGGTCACAAGTCACTGGCAAGTCATACAAACGTTTGATGATTTCACTGAATTTATATATTAAAATAAGTTAAAACTACAGAAGTTGTGGACTATGGTTTTATTTGCAACATTTTTTTTTTAAATATGCCTTTCCACATACAGCTGAGTGGTTACTACAATAAAAATCTAAAAAATAAAAATAAAAATAAAAATTTCAAACTAAACCTAAAATGTAAATGTAACTGAAATTAGGCCAACATTAAAGCATGAAAAAATAAATATGCCTCAAACATTGCAGAAGACCATTAAAAGGTATTAAAACAATTCACAAAAAGTATGCCACCAGATGGTATTCTTCAAACTGGCATCCCCTTTATATAAGCTATTAAGTTAAATCCGCCTAGGCTAATTATAAAAATAACTCATATTAGGGCAATTTTTCCACCACATTTTGAATTTTGGGTGCATATTAATTCTGCTGGCATTTTGCCCCCAACCCCCTGATAACATCTAACACTGCTTTAAGAGAAACATAAAACACGACAAAACATTTACATTTTTTATGTTGTTTTTTGTCATTGGAAAGAACGACATATTTGGCTTTAAAGCATGATTGGAAAGAAATGTGGCAAATGTTATACAAAACATATATGCCATCATTAATTATCATTTGAATATTGACAACATTAAGCTACATTTGAAAACATAATTGTGTATAAAGAGGCATGCTGTTTTGACCAATATTCTCTCTAGATTTAAAGATTTAGTTTTAAAGAAAGTCAAATTAACAAACAGGTTAAACAAGCCATAGCTTACTTTTAGACGTGGTGAATGAAGTTCGACTGTTCGAGGTTGTGATGGTCGTCCGATATCCCTTGCCAGTTATTATGCGTACAGCAAATCTTCCTGTATGAATATGGTCAATTTTAGTCTTTATATCCAAAAAGAAACGATGCTGGCCTGGAGATGTTTTTGTATTTAGCGCGCTCACCGCGATGTATGTTTTTTTTTTTTTCTGGGCTTGTGCAGCGTCACGCAATCGCGCAGAATCTGATGACTGGCGTCAATGGTTCCGTTGCTTTCATTTTGTTCATCAATTGATGTTGCGATGATTTATATAAAAATGTATATCAAGTCATTCTCGAGTCATACAGTTCAAGTCAAGTCAAGTCTCGAGTCATTGGATCTCAAGTCAAAGTCAAGTCGAGTCATTTTCTTAATTTAGTCAAGCAAGTCTCAAGTCCTTAAATTTGCGACTCGAGTCTGACTCGAGTCAAGTCATGTGACTCGAGTCCCCCATCTCTGCTTTTAGATAAACAAGGCAATACTAATTATTGCTTGTAATAAATGCAAAAGGGAAGGCAGTAGAGCTGTCAATGGTAAGTTTGTGATAATGTAAGAAAAGTAGTTTAAATGTTAAAAAGCATTTTCAGTGACAGTGTTTGGATTCAAATTCAAAATAATGGATAAATGTGTGTGGTGTAAAAGCAGTCAGTGCTTCTGTACCGCACACACTGCAAACGGAGTAGGCCTGTGTGTTTGCTTTAAGGCCTAAGCTGTTGCACAATTGTAAAAACAAAAATGCACTGCATGATCAAAGGTGAAATGGTGAATGGTGAAATGAATTTAGGTGAGATAAATATATATATTTTTGAAAAATGTCTCAAAAATGCCCCCTCCACCCCCGTCACAAGAGTCACCTAAGGGGGGGAATTCGTTCTCAAAAATGAAATTCAGGCCCTGAATAAATGTCTAAAACTCCTAATTGGAGCATCACTATAAATAATTCTACATGAAAAGCAGACTTTAAAAGGATCAGTATCGGTGATCGAATCGGCAGAAACTGCTTTCTGTGATCGGCCTCAAAAATCCTGATCGGAGCACCCCTAAAAATCATGATTGTCTTTTCTATTTCAATGCACATTTATTTTAAATATTGAAAGATTTATATACTTGGAACTCGTGCAAAACAAAACTAAGTAGATCCCTGTCATTTAATCCCTATCATTCGGCTCACTCATCCTCACTCTCGTCACAAAGGCTAACTGCACTCCTCCTATTGCCCTCATAAATACAACAAAACACTTCAAATAAGTAAATAACTGAAATCATATTGTTGATCCTACTATCTGTAAAAAATCCCACTGGGGAAATACATCACTGCCGCTCCACTGTGGTGCAGCGTTGCCAAATGGATATTAAATATGAAAACACTAATATTTTCTCAATTTAAAGTAAAATTATGTTAAACAAAGTTGATTTGTGAATAAAAATACAGTGCGTGCATAATTATTAAGCAAGTTGATATTCTGGTCTAATTTTTTTTCCAAGCACATTTTACCGATTCCAGACCACATCAGTCTTTATAACTACTATTAATTTAGTATTTAATCATTTATAATGACATAATTGTCCATGAAGGCCTAAAGTGAAAAACTCCGTATATTCAGGTGTGCAGAATTATTTGGCAGGTTTTCTTTTACAGATAAAAAATTTGCCAAAAAAAGAGATTTAAAGGTGCATTGCGCAAGTCTCTGAGTTTTTGCAGAACTATGCCCCCTTCTGGCGACACGCGAAACTGCAACCAGAGTTGTGCACGCGGTTATGTGGAGTTTGCGTTGCGGTTTGGGATGAACTAGAAGCCGGTCTCTTTGAATCCATCTTCTACTTTTGCAAAAGTCGCTTGAGTTGTCTTCGCTGATGCGGATAATGGCGGCGAATACACAAACCTGCCAGACATAGCCAGGTGAGCGTGAACGCGCATGACGTCATGCCCAGTCGATTCCGTCCCGAATACCTCTTATTTATTTTACTGTACAGGATTATAGAGGCAATCGCAGTGATCATAGAAGGGCTCATTCAGCCCATCAGGCAATTGTTTAAGCATGTATGGGTTAGAAAAACGGGTATTTTTAACATGAAAAGTTGCCATAAGACATGACCATTGGACAGTGAAATGCTCACTGAGGGTCAGGAAAAAACAGGTGGAGAAGAAA